>NW_018127922.1:749883-755468 GCF_001952655.1 Monopterus albus | reverse complement strand
CGGGGGGAAATTTTGCCCGACCCCTCTCAGATATTCAGCAGCCGAAAATGAAAAAATCCGTTACGTGGATTTCACATCGTTGTATCCCTACGTCAATTTTGCTTGTTTCTACCTCGTTGGCCACTCTGAGATTATATTTAGGGATTTTCAGCCTGTGCAGTCTTATTTCGGGTTCATCAAAGCCAAAGTCTATCAGCCCAGAGGCCTGTTTTTTCCAGTGTTACCATACAGATCCAGCAGGGGGAGACTTGTGTTCGCATTATGCAGAACCTGCGCTGAAGAGAATAGGCAGCACACTCCATGCAATCATTGTGATGAGGACAGGGCTCTGTCCGGCGTCTGGGTCACTTGTGAATTTGTAAAAGCTCTCGAGAAAGGTTACAAACTCGTTGAAATAAGCAAGGTGTGGCATTTCAAACAACAGAGCGATTCTCTCTTCAAAGGCTACATTACCACATTTCTCAAGGGCAAGCAGGAGGCGAGTGGGTATCCAGCGGGTGTCACAGATGAGGCAGGCAGACTGCAGTACATTAAAGATTATCACGAGAAGCAGGGGATTTTACTGAACGCTTCAAATATCGAGCTCAACCCCGGTAAAAGACAAGTGGCCAAACTCTGTCTCAATTCCTTCTGGGGCAAGTTTGCGCAAAAGTGTGATGTCAGTCATACCAGAATAGTGACCGAGTGTGGCCAAACTCTGTCTGAATTCTCTTTGGGGAAAGTTTGCTCAAAAGTGTGACGTGAGTCAAACCAAAATAGTCAGTGACCCTGAAACGTTTTTCAACTTGTTGTTTTCAGGAACTCACCAGGTTAAATATTTTAGCTTTATCAACGAACACGCTGCCTTGATTCAATACTGCTATGGGGACAAGAGCGTGCCCCGCCCCAATAAATCAAACAGTGTTTATAGCCGCTTTTACAACCTGTCACGCGAGATTAAAACTTTACAGTCATTTGGAGAGCCTTGAAAGAAGGGTCCTCTATTATGATACCAACAGTCTAATCTATTCCACCAAAGAAGGCAAGACTGAGTTGGAGCTGGGTAATTATCTCGGCAATTTAACTGATGAGTTAAATTCTGATTACATCAAAAAATTTGTTTCAGCCGGTCCTAAAAGTTATGGATATCAGACGAGAGGGGGGAAGGTGGAGATCAAAGTGAAGGGGATCACGCAGAGCTACGAGTGTTGTGAGCGCGTTAATTTTGACTCTATCAAATATTTAGTGGAAAACTATATTGAAAAGGCAGAGCCTGAAATCTTGACAGCACCTCAGCACAACATTATCAGGGATAAAAAGACCTTTGATTTAAAAAACTCCTTTGTCGATAAAAGATTTAGGGTTGTGTTTGACAAGAGACGTTTACTTCCAGGAGGCTCAAGTTTACCGTTTGGTTACTAAAAAACAGCTTATTCACGTAACCGATGGAGGAGGTAACGAATAATTTTTACCCTGGTCTGAAATCACCGTTTTCCTGCATGGTTGTGGGTCCCAGCGGTGCTGGAAAGACTTTTTTTGTAAAAAAGTTTCTGGAAAATTTTAAATATGTAACTGATGCTGCACACGACAACATTGTCTGGATCTACACCTCCTATCAACCAATGTATGCTGATTTGCAAAAAATGAATAAAGGAATAAAATTTGTGGAAGGTCTGCCTTCATCATTCCAGGATGAAACTCTTTTTCCCAGAGATCAGAAACACCTCATTATTTTGGACGATGTCATCTTTGAAGCTCTGGGCCATCCAGAAGTTGTCAGAATCTTTACACAATATCGTCCCCACCGCCAGATGTCGGTCATGTTTTTAACGCAAAATATTTTTCAGAAGGGCAAATACAGCAGAACATTGAGTCTAAACAGTACACACATCATTTTATTTAAAAACCCACGTGATAAACTGCAAATCTCTATACTAGCGCATCAGGTTTTTCCCAGGCAGAAAGCTTATTTTATGGAGAGCTATGAAGACGCAACAAAAGACCCACACGGCTATTTAATGATTGACTTGACACCTCAATGTCCAGAGCAACTGAGACTGACATCTGGAGTGTTACCTACTGAGCAGACCTGTGTGTATCTCCCTGGGAGAATAAATAAATAAATAAAAACATGTCTCAGCGTTTAAAACGAAACCTACCTGCCCCTAGAGATACCGCGGAGCCCTTGATGCCTGCAGCTGCAGCAGCCTCCGCCCCCACAGCACTAGGAGCATCAACCCCGTGGAGCGATGATAAAATGAATCAGGATGTTATCACTAACGTTAACCCTCGTTTTCAAAAGAAGGCCGGTTATATTCTACAGAAAATGTCAGAGTCTCAAGGACCAGGGAAATGGAACGATAACGATGAATTTATTTACAACGGAGAAGCGGTGCAGGGTTCACACATGATAGATCTGATTAAGCATTCAAGTCTCACCCGTCAGAGCTCTCACACCCCGGTGGGTTGGGATTATTTTCTCCATACATTATCACAAATAAATATACCGCTCTCTAATGTGCCAAATAAGAAAGCCAGAGGTCAGATGCAGAACTACAAAGATGGCGGGGTCGGATGTTGAGTTTGCATCGCCCGGAAGTCCGACCGTGTGGAGCGCGCTGAGAAAGAAACGTTCCGGACAGTCACCCACGAAGGATCAAGATGATGACTACGCTTTCAATAATAATAAAGGAAAAAAAAAAGAAGCGTTTTGTATCGTTATCCCCTTGTTGGGTTAATGTTTCATGAATAAAAAAACAAATGTACCATGTTTTCTGTTTTTTAATAAGATCACACAGTTTATTCAAGTGACATATTTGTGTCATTGTTCCGGTTTGCTTGACAGCTTTGACAGTTTTCTGTGTTGGTGTAACAACTATTAATTTACAATAACGTACTAGATTTTCGATTCTCCGAATTCTCTTAAAGTTCAGCATTAACAAGATGGCTTGCTCTTGATCAAAGGCATGAGTTTGTGTGTCAAACTTCAACAGTGTTGCGTGGATTTATTTTCATGAACTTTTAATTAATAAACATAGAGGTAATGAAACTGCATGAAGTATACAGGAGGAGAGGAGACAATGTGAGGTTTTGTAATTCCTATTAAGCTGAGAAGAGCTCCAGTTTATGTAGTGAAATAAACTGGGTTATATCTATAGGGAATAGGAGGGTTTGTCACACAAATACAATACATCCAGTCATTGAAGCTCTTTGCTAGTGGTCATTGTGCAACTGCCCTGGATCAGCAGAGGTTACTAAAGGGCACCTTGGGGACTGGTTATTAAGCTTCTTTTCACTGACTGCTTTATTTATTTTGGTGAAATCCTTCTCTTTTGAAGACTTGTATATGCAATGCTTTGTTTGCTTTATCTTTAGTTACACTTCTCATCAGGCTTTTACATATATAGAGGAAAAATCCTGCATCCAAGTGTTTCTCAGCAGCTTTGCTGACGAACCCTGGGTTTTTAAATTTGGTTGAATCAGCAGTACTTCATACTTAACATAAGTGTACTTTTGGCTTCCAGCTTAAGTTCAGGTCTCTTCAGCAAAGTTTAGCTTGGGTGTGTATTGCCCTGGCTGTCTGGACAGTTCAGAGGAAAGCGAGGAGTGCCATGAAGCCAAAATCTCCATTTTGTGACCTGGAAGAAAACAAAGGGCTTTTTCAATGACAATGCCCTTACTTACAAGTGTCATGTTTACCATGTTATGAGTTCATAATGCATAGATCTCCTTTGCCATTACTGAGAAAATGTGTAAGCATTTTCTGTGTGATTCATCACTGTACCAGCATTTGATCCTCTGCTGACTGGGGAATTACTGCGTCTGAGAGAGATGAAGTCAGAGTGATAATGTGCAAGGAAACATTACCAGTAACAGTGCAGTGGCTACAGTGTCTTTCCTGGTTGTCTCATAATCTAAAATCATGGAGTGAGACATGAGGGGTACTATGTACAGGTTGTAAAGTCAAAGCCATAAACTAAAGTTCATGGCCCTATGTTAAAGGGCATTGGGATTTACTGTATCGCACAAATGTCTGTGTGTGTGGGTCAGTAAGAACATACTTAATGTTTACCACAACATTATTATATACAACAAGTACACATACATAGGGATACTGAACATATGCATACACCTACACTAAGCCTAACCTTTTATTACCATGGTATTCAGCAGGTTCCCTTTTATGCCACTCGCTCTCGGATTAGATTAGAGAGTGTTGGCATTCATTTGAATCCTGGTCCTCTGTTCTAGCCATTTTTTGTGTACAGTTAATTCTGGTTGGCTAAGGAGATCTGTGGTTATTTACTCAGCATCATAAGGTTTTGAAAGATTTTCCGGTATTAAATGAGTACCAGCAGCCATTTAGTGCATTGCACCTCTTCGGTGGCTGATGGTGTAATCTTTTACTCGTTTGACCGAGTGACTTGTCATGCACTGAGAGTTGAAACGGACCGACCCCATGCTAAGCTGAAAATGCATCTACGTGCAAGTTTAAGTGAGATGTCCAGAATTTCAAGAGGCCCGAGTACAGAGTTGCAAACGTCAGTTACTCTTGGATTCATGCGGTTTCATAAAATCTGGGTTTAAAAGTAAACTTTAAAGCTAAAAAAGGAAGATAATTTCCTGCCTGCTCCTTATCTGGACTGCCATGGCAACAACGCTGCATGTCACTATAGCTCCTTCTCATTTCAGCTGGCTCTCACGTAGGCCTAGTCAGAAATAAATTCAGCTTGGGTGCTATTTTCAGAAGAGACAGTGGAAACCAAGAGTAGAATGTTCAATGGCAATTCCAGGCATACCATTGAGGTAAATCAAAATTATTAAGCAAGTCATGTCGGCATCCTTCATGTGGCAGTCATAGCTAATTAAACAGTTTGCACCGTTCATGTTTTCCCTCAAGATGAACAAATTAAAAACCTTTTTCTTGATGCTCTGATTCATTTAAAGTTGGGCTACTTTCCAGAGCCCATAACTAAAGTTGTTTTTTTTTTCTCTCCTAAAACCAGCAACCATGGATGAAATTGCTCACGTACCACTGTATTTGCCATTGAGCAAGTTTACCTTCTGTAAAGCACTATTTTCATTTAGCTTATACTCCTAGGGGACTATTTCGGTAAAAGACAAAAGTCTCAGTTCCTCTTTCTCTTATTCATAGTTTGTTTTGATAGTGTCCAGTTACATTTCTCCTCTGTCGAATTTCAGATGAACATCTGAGAAACAAGTACCTGTTAAACACTGATGTTTACAGATTTCCATAGACTATGAAAAAAAAAAAAAAAACCATGCACATCCTGTTTATTCACCATATATAGTGGTGATAGAACTCAAACTCATTGAGATTCACTATTATAAATGACTAAACCAATGGTTACTTTTATTCTGTACATGGGTTGAAAATTGTCCCTTTCTCTTTTATTTGTTTTTCTGTCTTTCACTTTTTTTGGAATGCACAAGTGGCTTATTTGGACCGACTCTAAACTGTCAAAAACCCAGGCAAACATTGCCAGTGGCGCTTTTCACAGTCCCCCCAACTCCATCAACTTTATAGCCTAAAAGTTATTTTAGTCTTTTTTCAGATTTGACTTGATCCAAACAAGTAATGCATC
>NW_018127922.1:740869-749805 GCF_001952655.1 Monopterus albus | reverse complement strand
AATTCTAAACTAATGGGGTAAAAATAAAAAAGTGGACTTTTTGTGACTCGTATATGTTCTTTAGAACAGAGACAGGGCTATAACAGCAACTGTTGGACATGTTGAGGTTCAGCAAAGTGCAAGGCTCGTAACTTTACTGAGGGTCATTGACCAAGAGCATAAATCTCATAGATAACATCACTGTGGTGGGTTTGGGCAGGAATTATGAGACTACAGTCCTGTGTAGTTTATATTAGTTCTGAATGAGTATCACCAACATAAGATGCCCACTGACTAAGCTGATCATGGATGCATATTGGATGTCTGTTTTGCAGTTACAAGATCAACAGTGCCTTCAGATTGAAGTTTTAGAGTGCAACTCATGTGGATGCTGACCTGTTATAAGCCACTGATTTATATTACTGGATGTAATGGAAATGATGGTCTTGCACTGCAGTTCAGACTAAAATATGTCCACAACTATTGCAATGAAATGTTATATAGACATCCATGGTCCCCAGAGGATGAGGCCTAATGACTTTTGAGATTCCCTGGCATCATCTAGTGCCACCTGCCACTAAAGTTGTAAAACATTTCAACATCCACTGCATGCGATGGCACAAAATTTTGTGCACTCATTGATAGTTTCTAATGACTTTGGTAATCTACTGACTTTCCCCACACACAATCATGAGATGGACATTTTGTGATTTTCAGTGAAATGCCCTGACAACTGTATGGATTTCCATGAGGCTCAGGACACGCATTCTACTGTTAGGAGGAGTTATGATGACTGGATTTGATCCCAGCAGATCAAGTTTGTTTTAGTCTAGTACAGGTTTTATGGCCATATATCTTAAGCACTGATGACATCCCCTTTGGAATCACCTGTAGCAAATGTTAGCATGTTAATATGCTAAAGGAAGAGCATGACCTTAAACTTTGTGCCTGTAAAACATCAGTAATGTAGAAAGTCATAGAGATTTTCAGCCCAACCACAGATGCATTATTTACAACACAGAGCTTCACCACATGGACAGTAATTGGCTTGTTGTTTGTGGAGTGCAGCTGGCATGATATTTATTACTCCCTATCTCTTTTTCTGTGTGAATATGCTGTATACAGTACGGTATGTGTTTATGGCTCATTAGGTAGTGTTCCAGCGACACTGAGGCAGAGGTCGCTTCCTAATCCTCTATGGGTCACCCAGAGTTACTAAGAGAACAGATGACACAGCACATAGGGCCATGTTGTCTGGAGAGAGAAGGTAATTAGGGTTACTATCAGTGTTTAATAGGCAAATAGCGTAACACTGGAAGTGTGCAGTGATTCACGAGGAAAGAAGGTAGCCCACCTCAGCTAAGGCAGAAAAGATGACTGTGAGATGACGATAAATAAAATAATTTCTAGTGGAGTTTGGAGAAAGAAGACTGCTGGTCACATTGCTGCTTACAGTCAAAGGATTTGTTTTGTTTTGATGCATCCTTGTAGTTTGTCATTTGTTATACCAGCCACTTGTAGTGAGACATATTTGACCATAACACTACCCTGACAGTCGAGACATTATCTGGGCTCACAAGGACCTGCAATTTGACTATTAATGACCAAACCAGACATTTATGAAATGAAAATAAACTTGTCAGCTGTCTGAGGTGGACAGCTCATGGTGACAATGTTTCTAAATTACCTTTAAGATTAAGTTAAGAATTGGTTTATTGGTTAGAGTTTGCACAGATACAAGTGTATATTTTATACTGTAGGCTCAAATTGTCAGATCAGTTAGGCTCCTTTACCTTTTATCTCTGCCTAGCTTGGTTCACTTAGATGCTCATGGATAATTTAGCATCATCAATTCACTGTCACCCAGAATATGTATGGGTTTGTCTGCTCACTGGTTATGTTGTTTTGATGGAGTGATCTGTCAAAGATGTATTTTTTCATCTAACAACCATGTGTCTATTTCATTGTCTTTCACGACTGACCATTACTTTATGATTGTTTTACGCATAACAGAGACTGATGTGGACTTGCATAACAACTGGCATGGCTTTTTTTTTTAACTTTCAACAAGTTTATATAATTTATTTTTCAATGAAAAATAATTGGACTTTAAATTATATTTAAAGTCCATTTGGGGGTCTGAGTATCTATTTGCTTGAACTACCTCCTCAGAAAACCAAATAATGCCAAAGCCATTGGTCTGTGGAATTCAAATGTTCTTGTGATTTATAACAAAGCAAAAGTAGAAATGTAAATTAGTAAACGAGACTTAAACTGGGATGCTTAATATACACTGCCAGTAGCAAGATTTATTTGGATTAACTAATTGATACTTACTCACTGTTATATGATGCACATAGCATTGCATCTTTATGATTATGAGTCATTTGACATTCTCATCTTTTCTCGCACCATGAGTCACAGCTATTAGGATTACCACAACCAAATAAGCATTCTGTTAGAGCTTATGCCAATACAGTGAAATACAACAAAGATTAAGAAATTGTATCTTCTGACAGTCACTGAAAGAAGCAGCTGTTACTTAAATGCATACACATCTGTTACATGCTACTAAATATATCCTGGTGGATTTATGAAATTTTGTGGCTTCTGAAAAAATATCAGCCACAGAGATGAATCGCATTTTGTGTTGTCAAGTTAATTTTTGTTAATTGTAGCTGAGCTGTGTTTTTTAGATTCCTTTAAAATTGTGCGTGTGTGTGGTTATACTGTGAGGAGTGAAGGAGTATGCCAACTGTGCATACAGCTCAGAATCCACCCTGAATACTGATTATCAATGAACTGGGGCTGACCAATGTTCAGTGTACAGTACAGCAATGCCTTGCACAGAAGGGCAAATGGTAATTTTCTTGCATTTGTAATGGAAACCCTAATGTTTGTGATTGTGCTGCTGCATTGCAAAACACTACTTTGCAAAACATTTCCCTTAGCACCTCTGAGCTTCAGAAGAACATACAAGGGTGATGCATTTTCAAAAGATTTTGTGAAGTGACAAAGTTTTGTATATTTTGTGAATAGTTGAACCATTTTAAATGTTAAAACATATAATGAAAATTGGAAATGGAAACTGTGTAAATCCTCCTCCAGGTTGCTGAACATCTTCACTAGGTTTCCCAAGTTCATTCAGCCTTTAGGGGGCAGTGTTGGTTCATACCTCATGTTGAAGACTTGCTGAAAGTGCTTACAACTATTTTATGGAGGGAACAACTGAAGTGAAGGAGTAAAGTCAGGAAAGTCTGGGAGTTTGGAGAAAGAAGGAAAAGAGTGATAATCATGGCAAGTGCAGATGCAAACAAAAAAGTGGGTGGAGAGCAGAGGACTAGTGTGAAAGGATTCAGAATTATCACCATTAATGGCTGTGATGGTGACGAACACAAGTATGATGCTGCACTGTGACAGTGATTTTAGGATGTGTTGGGTTAGCATGACTCCTTTTCTCTCTCTCTCTCTCTCTCTCTCTCTCTCTCTCTCTCTCTCTCTCTCTCTCTCTCTCTCTCTCTCTCTCTCTCTCTCTCTGGAATGCGCATCAAGGCACTGTACAAACAGGCTTACATTTCACCCTGTCTTCATGCATGGAAGGCAGAAATGAACAGTGACCATTGATCTTATGCAGGACAAGCTGAGTGGAAGAGCAGGGAGTTGAACGAGGGATCACATTTGGTTTGGTACACAAAAATAGCTCTTTGTGTATGAAGGGTAAACATACAGCGAAGTGTGGCAGTCACACTTAACTGAGCTGAATGCATTTTCTACACATCCCTCAACCTTCTTCTTCCCCAGTTCCATTCATCCATCCTCATCCCTCATTTAGTTCTTTCCCCTTTTCCTTTTCTTTCTCTGTTGTCTCTCCAGGTAGATGAGCTCCTTGATCAAGTGGAGGTAGTGATAGATGTGATTGTCATGCTGTGGAGCTGATATGGAATCAAGCTGTTCAGAGAAATTAATAACTCTGAACAAGTTGCATTGTCTCTTTTAGATGTCCTTAAAACACAGTCTTCAGAAGTAGGTCAAGCGGGATACATTGAAAATATTTCAGCGGCAAGTACTCAGCACCCCCATGCGGCATATTGAGAATGAATTTAGCAACTTAACATGACTACAAATATACAAGGATCAGAATAAGTAAATATGTAGACAAGCAAAGATGAAAACAATCAAGTAACCACAGTAAGTGTGAATGTAAGTTGTCTTAATTTCAAAACAGCCCACAGAGCTGCAGCTAATCTTCTGCTTTTTAGCCTGAGGCAGACTGATGTTTAAATGCATCCTCTGGGACAGATGTTGGTGTCGCCGAGCTTCATGCCCAAACTCCTCTTTCTGATGCTGAGTTCTGAGAAGGGAGGGACTGGCTCACATTTTCATTTTGTCATAATTTGACCCACTTTTCTGGATAGTCACATAAACGTGACTGGGAATGGTGTAAAGAAATTCCGATTTGGAAGCATGTTTGTGTCGGTCTGTGCAAGAATGAATACTGCTGAAATCTGTATCAAGTCATGATATGGCATGTGTACAATCTTATTAGAACAATTAGTGTGAAACGATTATTTGACAAGAGATTTCTGATCGAACTCTATTTTCTGAGCTCTTCATACTGATTTGAAGTGGGTGGGGTCTAGTGTAGAAGAAGGTGATGGAAGTTGCTTATTTGTTTGCCCAAATTGTCAGGCTGCTTTTACTCAAGTCTGAAACCACACCCACAAAGTCTTGAGTCAACAGATTTTTATTTATTTTTTTTAATCCAGGAAGACCGTGGGATTCAGTGCATTTTAGCCAATAATTAATGACCTTTTGCACAGATATTCATGGTCCCAGGGTGATAAATCCTAATGACTTGGTCACTTCATCCCCATAGTATGAAGTGTAATAACTTTAGTTATACCGTGACTTTTCATCTAGTGTAATAATCAGTTCAACATTTTAATTTCTTGAATGCTTAGAGAATAATTGACAAAACAACTACAAAGATAATGCAGTTCAAATCAGCCTCAGCTGAGTGCAAATTACCATATGTGACATTGTGAACATGACAAACTTTACCTGCTAAAAATCAACACATGTAGCATTGACATTATGACCATTTTAGCAACTGAATGTTGGCATTTAGCTTTAAGCTCCGCTGTGCCTTCATTCAGCCTCACAGAGCTGCTTTATGGCTCAAAATCTCCTCACAGGCTTAATCTGCACCACTATCACTTACAGCTGTTTGTGATTCTCTTGCACACTTTCAATGTTATGAATGTTTTGTATATACATCATACAAATGAAAATGATTTTATGTTGCATGATCTTCATAATGTCTCCATTAGGAATAAGAAAAATGTTGTAGCATATTCAAAGGAAGGTGTTTTACTTTGAAAGTAGGATGATAGTTATGTGTGGAGAAGAAGAAATGTATGCAGATTATGTCTTTTCTGGCTGAAAGCTCCCAGGTCGCTCTAATACAGCAGAATGAAAACCTTTTGGCTCAGTCTCGCTGTGGTAATGACTCGTGTTTAGTGCCACAACACAAAGCAACATGACTGGAAGCAAAGGAGATCTGTAGATCACAAGGTGGTTTTATACATCAGTCTTTAGATATATGGAAATGAACAAAAATCCAATTTGTGCTAAATATATGTGCCACCTTCGCTGCAACTATTCCAAAAGTCCAATGTAATGACATCCCACAGGTTGAAATGTTTTTCTTCAGGGAAGTAACTTTAAGTAGGGCCTCCTGAAAACACTTGGTGCAGCATTGAGGCAACTGTAATGAAGCCAATCACTTTTAATTTAGCTTCCCTGCATCAGCTCTGTGTTGGTATAATTGGGTTACATAATTAACACTAGCAGGAAAACAAACCACAGCACTTCTATCAGTGTGTTGCAGGAGGATAAGGAGCTAAGAGCTGTTGCTGGGGGTCTGATTAGGATGGTTCTGCGACCACAGGGGAGAAAGTGTATCTGCACTCTGACAGCTCTCAGGCTACGCTGTGCTGCAACTAACAGGTGAGATGGTGAAAGGCAGCAGGGGAAAAAGAGAAGGAATGCAGAGAGCACAGATGGAGAAGGATAAACAGGAAAGTGGAGCAGATGAGATGAGACAAATGAAGAGAGGGAAATAAAGATGAGATGGGATTAGAAGAAGGGGGGAACAGGGCAAAATAGAAAAGAAATTACACTGTCCTAGGTGAAAGTGGCATGAAATTTTACTTGCAAAAATACTGTGAATATTTGCACTTGAAAGGTCAACATCAGGTTTTAGTGGCATTAATAAGTCTGCTTATCTGGATGTCTCATGATCTTTCTGTTCTTTTTTTCCCTTACTCTTTTATTAATTGCATGTTGACTCTCTTCAGATTCCCAAAAGTTTCATCTCAACATGAACTATACTCTACCAGTTTATGAATGTAGATATTCAAGTGTAATCTCAACCATCAGCAAAAAAAACTTTATTCACAGAAAAACAAAATAAAATCTATATCGAATTTTTTCTTTTGTCCCTTGAGCATGACACCCCAAAAGAAAACTCTGAAATCTGTATACTCATTAGTGAAGAGATGAGTAAGTTAATAATGAAATCAACATGTGCAATCCATAGTAGTAGAAGAAGAAAGGGTTGACGAAATGGAATGCAAGGTCTTCATTAAGCACAGTGACGGCAACCTGCTTTCGATCTGCAGGGAGCTGGTGCTCAGGGACGGCCTGTGCTCAGAGGCTGCGACATGTAGGAGAATACTGCGGAGTATTCTTTGAAGCTTGTTGAGTGGTTGGACAAACTTCCAACAGATTAGCTAAAGGAAAAGAAAGAAAGAGAGCAGTCAATCATCACTGACTCTGCAGCAGGAAGTAGCCAATCAGATTCTAATAAAAATCTCCACTTGTGATATCAAAAATAGTGTACGGTAATTCACAAGTGCATATTGTAGAGATTCACTTCATCCTTTCATCAGCAGTAGCTTTGCTGGGAAGGCAATGTCAAACTCATGACTCACAGAAGCTTAAATGTTTCAGGCTTGGTTGTTGTTTAACCAATCCAGACAGGCTGTACATAAACACCCCGAGTAAATTTAAAGTATTTGTATTGTAATTATCGGGTTGCGGTAGTATCCCTGTCCTGTTGCATGAGCACTGAGGCCTAGCTTTTACACACCGCTTAGGACATAAAGCTATTCGTAATATAGCACGTACCAAAAAATAAATAAATAAAAAAAACGAAGATGATACTTTGCCAGCTAGTAAACATTAGACTGTAAAATCTGATCAGCATTAATCAAGCCAGCATTATACTGAATGTAGCCTCATATGCCAAAACTACACAGCAAATGTCTGTCGTTCCTAGAATGAAGCTCCCAACAATCCCACTGAAGTTAACTTACACATTAACCTTTGATTTTTTTTTTTTTTTTCCATCAAGTTTTTATTGAGCAAGGTTTAGATTGTACCAGCATGAAGTATAAAGAAATCTTTTTTTGCTCTATTTTCAGTTCTACAAGTAACAAGAATAAAACAATAGAACATCATGAAGCAAAACATATTTATTGTGCGGATACCTGCGTCTCTCAAGAGTTTAAATATGTTGTCTAAGATAGATGGGTTATCAGTAATGGGCATGGCAGCAAATAAAGATTTCAGTTTAAAATGTGATCTTATTTGTTTTAAAATTCGTACTGTAGACTACAATATTGTGATTGGACATAGATTTTTGGACCGGTTAAGGAGACAGGAGGAGAGCCATATGGATGGCGCGCTTCCTGTTTTAATTTTAACCAAGTAGGACAGCCATCCATATTGGTCAACCAATATGTCATAATTTTTATGTGTGTTGCCCAGTAGTAAGCTAAGAGATTGGGAAGGGCTAAGCCTCCCTCCTTCTTAGATTTACAAAAATGTTTCCTAGCGATTCTAGGAACTTTATTAGCCCATAAAAATGGGGTAATAATTGAGTTCACATTCCTAAAAAATGATTTAGGAAGAAATACTGGAAGATTCTGTACCAAGTATAACAACCGGGGCAAAAATATCATTTTAATTGCATTAATTCTGCCCAGCAATAATATTGAAAGTGTGCCCCAGTAAAGTATGTTTGACTGGAGCTTAGACAATAGTGGAGGGAAGTTTGCCTTGTATAATAAGGAGTGACAAGTTGTTATATAAATTCCCAGATATTTGATCTTTTCTTGGGTTATATTAAATGGGAGACTTTGCAACCAGGAGAGATCGTGTATGCGTATGGGCATAAGCTCACTTTTGTTCAAGTTCATCCGATACCCAGAGAAGGAACTGAATAGATCAATTTTCTTCAAGATAGCAGGAATTATATATAATATAAAAGGACATCATCTGCATATAGCGAAATTTTACTTGTAGTGGTGTCTGTGTTATAACCTGAGATCTGTGGATCTGTTCGAATACTTTCCACAAGTGGTTCTATTGCGAGGGCAAAAATCATTGGAGAAAGAGGACATAGAACGAGGACATCCTTTTCTTGTCCCTCTGCATAAAGTAAAATGTGGGGACAATATCTGATTTGTAAGAACATGAGCATGGGGATTAGTATAAAGCAGTTTAACCATTGAAACAAATGTTTCCCCAAAGTTAAATCTTTTTAGAACCTCAAATAAGAAAGGTCATTCGATTCGATTGAATGCCCTCTCAGCGTTGAGTGACAATATAGCCAATTCTTCTTGTTTGGATTTGCAGGAGGAGTAAATAATGTTAAACAGCCACCTTAAATTAAAGTATGAGTTCCTGTGTGGAATAAACCCAGTTTGATCTGGGTGCACTAACTGAGGTAAGAAAGGGTTTAGTCTATTAGCAATGATTTTAGAATATATTTTTCCATCTAGATTTAATAAGGAAATAGGACGGTAAGAGCCCACTTCTTCAGCTTTCTTGCCTTCTTTATGTACTACTGTAATAATTGCATCTGTCAAAGTTGGAGGTAAGATAAGATC
>NW_018127922.1:737605-738263 GCF_001952655.1 Monopterus albus | reverse complement strand
TTGACATTGCTGTTAAACTGCTCATCCGTGTAATACTTGCAGTTATTTTCAAAGTTCTTGAAAAAGTTTTTTTCAGGGTCAAAGCCATCGTCCGTTTCATGATAGTGAATGTCAGTGTCTCCAATTGTGTTCAGTTCCAGATCCCGTCCCTCAAAATTTATTAACTTCTGTAGCAAATCACTTGCCTCCATTGGTCATGCTGATTGTTGTTAGCTCCAACGCTCATCTGCCATTGCAGATATCAGTATTGCTGCAAGTTTCTTCAGACATGAAAGGGTCTAGCGGCCCCCTCGTGCTCTCCTTGTCTTGGCGTGCTGGTCTTGGGTCCAAAATCCTGGTTCCGTGGTCGGGTCACCAGTTTATCGTATTGCAGAAACGCGATTTCTCCTCTGTCCTTAGCCTCTCTTAACAGTGGCATCAACGCTTTTCTTCTCTTCCTCACAGCCTCGGGGTAATCTTCGTTGATGTAAATCTTGGTTCCCTTAAGCTTCTTGGCTTGTTGCAGAATGTTAATCTTGTCTTTCTCATTCTTCAACTTAACCATCATTCCCCTTGGACCTCGTTCAGTCAATTTCCCCACTCTGTAAATCCGTTTCATCTCTATTTCTTAATGAATTTGTAGTTTGTCCTTTAAAATCTCCTTCCCCTTAAACTCCGC
>NW_018127922.1:732441-737460 GCF_001952655.1 Monopterus albus | reverse complement strand
GTGTTTAGAGATGGTTCTGATTTTCTGTACAGCTGTGTGACCAAAATTGCGATGCATTTATGTACTATAGATGATGCAGGAGGTGCCGGTGAGCTGTCAGTTATTTGTCTCCATAATTAGTTTCACAAAGCCTTGGAAACTCTCATTCAGTTGGCACATCAGCGCAGTGTGCATAATCTTCTGTTGATTCATCATCTCAGCTACTTGCGCCGCTGAAAAAGAATCTTCTTCCGCCTCAACATCCTCGTTTACTTCGGATTTATTAGCTCTTTTCCCTCTTGGAGGCATTTTAGTAGTTGTAGAATTTGTTCAAAACCTTGGCAATGTGGAAGATGTGAAAAATTGCAGAACAGACAAGAGAAGCAATAAAGACGTCTGCTCTCGCTTGCAACCCGGAAGCAACTCCCGGTCCTCCTTGTCTTGTCCCTCTGCATAAAGTAAAATGTGGGGACAATATCTGATTAGTAAGAACACGAGCATGGGGATTAGTATAACGCAGTTTAACAATTGAAATAAATTTTTCCCCAAAGTTAAATCTTTTTAGAACCTCAAATAAGAAAGGCCATTCGGTCCGATTGAATGCCTTCTCAGTGTTGAGTGACAATATAGCCAATTCTTCTTCTTTGGATTTGTTGATGGAGTAAACAGCCGCCTTAAATTAAAGAATGAGTTCCTGTGTGGAATAAACCCGGTTTGATCTGGGTGCACTAACTGAGGTAAGAAAGGGTTTAGTCTATTAGCAATGATTTTAGAATATATTTTTCCATCTAGATTTAATAAGGAAATAGGACGGTAAGAGCCCACTTCTTCAGCTTTCTTGCCTTCTTTATGTACTACTGTAATAATTGCATCTGTCAAAGTTGGAGGTAAGATAAGATCAGTCTGAGCCTGGGTAAACATACTGCACAGATAGGGACAAAGGATCTCACTAAATTTTTTATAAAACTCACAAGGAATCCCATTTTGGCCGGGAGCTCTATTATTTTTGATTGATGCAATGGCTTCTTTGATTTCATTGACAGTTATTTCTGAGTTTAATTGGTCTATTTCTTCCTCTTTTAGGTGTGGAAACATGCATTTATCTAAAAACTCTTCCATAACCACATAGTCTAGGTTGTTTTTTGAAGTGTATAGGTCCTGATAAAACTGAAAAAACTGATTAATATCTTTGTGATTAGTCAAGACATCTCCTCTGTTAGACTGGATTCTGTGTATCATACTATCATTTTCTTGTTTCCTTAGCTGTCTTGCTAATGGTTTGTGGTTTGTCACCTAGTTCGAAGTATTTTTGCTTGGTGTACAACAATGCCCTATTGGTTGTTGCTAAGATCAGATTGTTATATTCATATTTCAGAGGTAGAATTTTTTTTGTGTAGCTCAGAGGAGAGGGTACAAGCATTTTCCCTGTCTAGCAATTTAATTTGGTGATCTAGTTCCAATAGTCTAGCTCTGTCGTTTTTCTTTTTAGCCGGGAGCTCTATTATTTTTGATTGATGCAATGGTTTCTTTGATTTCATTGACAGTTATTTCTGAGTTTAATTGGGCTATTTCTTCCTCTTTTAGGTGTGGAAACATGCATTTATCTAAAAACTCTTCCATAACCACATAGTCTAGGTTGTTTTTTGAAGTGTATAGGTCCTGATAAAACTGAAAAAACTGATTAATATCTTTGTGATTAGTCAAGACATCTCCTCTGTTAGACTGGATTCTGTGTATCATACTATCATTTTCTTGTTTCCTTAGCTGTCTTGCTAATAGTTTGTGGTTTGTCACCTAGTTCGAAGTATTTTTGCTTGGTGTACAACAATGCCCTATTGGTTGTTGCTAAGATCAGATTGTTATATTCATATTTCAGAGGTAGAATTTTTTTTGTGTAGCTCAGAGGAGGGGGTACAAGCATTTTCCCTGTCTAGCAATTTAATTTGGTGATCTAGTTCCAATAGTCTAGCTCTGTCGTTTTTCTTTTTAGCCGATTCAAATGAGATGACAACACCTCTCATATATGCTTTAAAGGCCTCCCAGAGTGTACCAGGTGTAGTTTCGGAATTGTCATTAATATCAAAGTATAAAGAAATGTGTTCCTTTAGATGGTCAACGAAATCCTGTTCACTCAGTAGCAGGGGATTATTAACCTTTGATTTTTGAAATTAAATGTGCGTCTCTAGCCACAGTGTAGTAGTATGTTTCTGTTCTCCAATTGTTTCTTTAACATGTTGTATACAAATGGTCTTCTACTTGTATAGTGCTTTTCTATGCATTGCAGCACACTCAAAGCGCTTTCACACCCAGTCGCACTCACATTCACACACTGGTGTCATCACTAGGAACAACTGGGGGTTCAGTGTCTTGATCAAGGACTTTGACATGTGGACTGGAGAAGCCAGGAATCGAACTGCTAATCTTCCAGTTAGGAGATGACCTACTCTACCTCCTAAGCCAAGCTGCCCCTATCTACACACACACACACACACACACACACAAGACTACTAGTGTAGTTCACTTCATTTTGGTCAGATAATTATGTTAAGTGGGTATGTAAGGCTAAGAGATACTGATATTGTGACTTGGAAGCACACACTTTCAAAAGTAGCAGTAATGTCAACTGGGTCCAGTAATTTATTCAGCTGTGCGTGATTTGTGTTGATTTTGTGCATTGGCTAAACAACAAAAAAGCATATTATTGGTTAATAATATGCTGTTCAATATAACGGTCATTTTAAATGTCATGTTAACTGAATATTAGTCGTCTTTTATATGCTGTTAACATATTTTTAATAAAGGTGAATTAAATTGGTCTCTGAAGTAAGTTGCATTTAATTAGGCCTAGATTTTTCTGAGATTGAATAGTTTGACCTTTTTTTTCTCTCTCTCTCTAAATGTATAATTATCCATGGGACAAACCTTCTTCTTTATTGCGATGCAGACCTGATACTGGTCTATGAATTAACCACAATTTAAATTTCAGTTGTAATAAGTATTGTTGGTTCCAAAAGTTCAACCCAGGGTTTATTTTTTTTATTTATACCAACTGCCTTATTTCTGACATGTAGGACAGTGGCCTAATGCATTGGGTATTTGGCACAAATGTTGCACTGTAAAGTCCTAAAAGAGAGAAAACATTTCTTTGTCCAAATCCTTTGGTTTGTCTTTATGGCTTTCTAGACAACTACTTGTTTACTTTGGTGTGTACTGTGCAAATGTATAGATTATCAGTAATAAGTAGGGAGATTGTGTGCGACTGTGTCAACGTACCTAATTTTACATTTGATTTCCATTCCTATGGACTTTAAGGACTTCTCATCCCTGTTTGCTTAAAATTTGAATTTAATACTCTATTCTGCACCTTGGAAACGGTTCTTAATATATTTGGAATATACTGTGCAAATGTATAGATTTGACTGCGTTCAGCCATCGGCTTGTGAATCATCAGTAATAAGTAGGGAGATTGTGTGCGACTGTGTCAACGTACCTATTGTTTGTGTGTGCAAGAGTAATAATTCTGTCTCTGTATTTGGTTTGTATTTACTTAAATATGTTTAATTGCATGTGTGTTGCTCAGGAATCAAAAAAAGCACAGCTGTTTGAATGCTGTGAAATGGGGGTGTATTAAACTGTCAGATTTACACTTGTCAAGGAGGATTTTAGACTGATAATCTACTTAGACACCACTGTGAAAGGAAAGGATGGGCCTTGGAGACATGGAGGAAGAACAACATTTTAAGAGTGAGGAGAGAGAGAGAGAGAGAGAGAGAGAGGAGGACAGATTTGGATAGCACAAGAGAGACAGGAAGGAGATAAAGAGCTGAAAAGAAATGAGTGGAAGAAATGACCAGGACAAACCCAGGAAAGCAGCAGCACTTGAGTAGTGGTCACTCAGGAATAGTCTCCAACACATTTTACCAATTTAGTTTTAATGGCCATAATTTCCAGCACTGTATTCCTTTTACAGTATTTAGTGGCATTATATTGGCAAGACAGAATTGAGACTACCCACAATAATACATTTTGTCTGCATGCACAAGGTTGTTAGTGTTGCATACCAAGAAAACTACTAAATGATGATATGTGTGCGTTTGTCTCTGCTTTGTCTGTGCATTGTCCTCTCAGCTGCTGCCAGGCCTCATTATTGACAGACAAAGAAAGAGAGGTAGTTAATCAGTGTGAATGTCGCTGTTGTCTTGGCCTGTGCGTTAAGGATTGGAGCAGCATGCCATTAAGTTAGCCCTGAGGGGGGGAGGGGAGGAGGAGAGGGAGATTTTCAGCTTGTGCTTCAGCTCACTTCCTACTAACAGTATAACAGCTTTACACCAACTTTTATGTTCCCATTAGCACTGCAATGTAGCTTGTTTGATATCAGCTAATCAAAGCACAAGCATGGATGTGAGTGTCTGAAAGGGTGTGTGTGCTGTGCTCTACCCTGCAGACCCAATGTTTGCTTAGCATCATTCATCTTGATGAGGCTCACCAGTAGGATTCTGACAGTTTTATAGTCTGTTTTCTTGACTGCAAAAAAAAAATAATAATAATGAGAAATTGACCTCCAACAAGGGAGTCTATTACAGTAGCTACTGCTGCTACCCATCTGGGTAGGTATGAAGCATCGGTTTTAAATACCGATAGGTGATTAGTATTACAAACAACAAAAATCATAGTCTTAGCACTAAATTCCAGACTGTTTCTCCTCAGTGCAACTTAATGTCCCACACTCTCTCGGTTGCCTATGTTGTTTCTTACTTGCTTTATCTATAAAATGACATTCTTCAGCAGAACTTTGTGCTTGTTACAAAAACTGTACATGCTATTAAGCTGCAACAGTGAATAATCTGTTTATCAGGATAAGGTATTTGCAAAGTCACAAAATGCTCACATTTGCAAAAATCCCCACCTCCATACGACCTTCATGTGGCACACGTAGGGAACACTTCATGGACTGAAATAAACGTTGCCTGCGAACATATTGTTTTCACTAAAACACATTTGGTAAAGCAGTGTGTGTGTGTGTGTATGTATATATATATA
>NW_018127922.1:694705-731741 GCF_001952655.1 Monopterus albus | reverse complement strand
TATATATGTATATATACAGGGCTGGCTTTTTATTGATGACCTACAGTAGGAATTTGCAGCTTTAAAGAGGTGTGTAGTCTACTGGTGTTTAATTCCCATTTAACCCCTCCCCTTTGTGCACACTCCCCCATTTCTCACGGGTCTCTTTGCCACCATTCTTCTGTGCAGCAGCCTCTGAAGCTTGCCCTTCCTCTTAACATTATTAGAGGTGAATTGGCAAACAGGTTTCCAATCTTTCAAATAGCCATTCTCTAGATCACTAGATGGGAACACTGAACAGACTCAGACAGATCAAAGCTTGGTGTGTTCATGCCATGTTTGTTATTACTGTAAATTAAATAGTTTGATTACAACACATGCTTAAAATGCTTTCCTGTATTTAAGCACTAAGATCTTCATTCAAAAGTTATATTGATATATAGTTTATAGTTTAACACTGTAAAAAAAAGCTTCTTTTTTTTCCCTTCAATTTAGAGATTTCTACCATCACTCTCCTGGATCCTTTTTTAGGTCATGAAATTCCTGAATACTCTCATACAAAGAAAAAATAGTTCATCTGAAGATGTACAGTATGTTTACACAAATACATAGAACACGCATGTTCATGCACTTTGCACTCATATTAATGCAGACACATATACAAGACAGTGAATGCACGTTGATTGCTCTGGATCATAGATTTGATTGTGCAAAGGTAGGGGGAAGTGTTGCAGAATGTTGACATCCACGCATTTTCCTTGTGCCAGCTCCATGTCCCTCTCCTGTTTGAGGGGATTATTCTCATCATGGTTCAGTAGCAAGATGTGTTGAGAATCGCTACATAAAGGGAAGTGTGAAGTCTTCGAAGTCCTTGTTAATGTGGCCACTCGGGTCTGAGAGCCAATGGCGCTATCTAGAGTGGGCTCCCTGCTGAGTGCGGTAGAAGTAGCACAGAGGCGTTTGCATCAGTGCAGTGTCTTTGACGAGATTCGATGTCTTTGGCCTCAGTGGATAACATAAGGATAGTTCACAGCCATGCACTGCATTCTAACATGTCTTTCTGCAACTCTAAGAAATGGAGAGATTTAGAGGAGTTGGTGACCATTAGTTGTGTAAACACTGGATGTTTCAGGCAAACTAACACTTAAGTTATCACAGTGCTTTTGTGTCAGAAGCTTGAATTTTAAAGAATAAATATCGTGCAAATATGATATTTATTCTCAGTTTCTGAGAAGTGGTTTTTAAAGTTAGTTATTCCACATTGGTCATATCTCAGCATACTGGAAAAATTGACCCAAGTTGAGGATAAAACTGTGATGCAAAAAGGGAAAACTCTGAAAACTGGAAATTACCTAAAGCCAAAAAGAGAGAGCGAGAGAGAGAGAGAATGTGTGTGCATATAAGTGTAACCCAAGTCCCCTGGTACAGTGTCCCAGGGCTAAAATGTCAGCTACTGGTGATGAAGAGACAGTGGGGTGGGGTGGGGGGGAATCGAGACAAAATGCAGAGCTAGGTGAAACACAATAAGGTGGAATGTGTCGAGGTGCCACCCTGAGGCCTGGATCTGAACAAGATGTTACTCCAGTAACTCTCCCCGTCAGCACAACTAGTGGAGGAGTGCAGGCTCAAGTGCTGCCCCCCCCATTCAGTTTCATGGGAGCACTTTGTACAGCTTGGTGTGGGGGGTGGATGGAGTCATACAGGGACACTGTGCGTGATTTTGTCTTGGTCTGCCCCAGTGTCTGCATAAGGTTTTGATAGCTGGTTACATTTTTGATTTGGTTCCAAATTGGTAAAGTAGCTCTTAGAATTCCTTTTTAGGTTAATTATATTTACAAATACAATTATATTTAATTATATTCACAAAGCACTGCATTTAGACAAAAAGGAAATGACTTGGTTGGCAAATCCCTTCTTTGTTTTCCTTCTTAAATAGTAACTTGTTCCTAACCTTTGAAAACATGTACATGCATGCCAGTGAATGCATTAATGATCTTTCTGTACTTGTATTCATGCCTCGGTCTCTCTGCACTGACACACAGCTGCAAACTTTTCATCAGGTGCTTTATCAGCAAACTTCCTCCTCCTCCACCAGCTCCTGTCCGCTCTGCCAAGTGTGACTACTTCTCCACACAAATGACTGGGGATATAATTATAGATAGCCACTGGCATATAGTGTATAGCTAACAATTTTCCTGAAAATGGGCACAGGAACTACTGGATTTAAACATCTGCATTTCATTTGTAGATACAAAATTTACAAATCTTTCATTCTACAAGTCACCTTGATTCGGGGGGGGACCACCCCCCACAGCATTTAGGGCTGAAGAGGGATTATAAGCATTTAGGGATTTACTATGCAGTATAATACTGTACTGTCCAAAATGTTTTTAAAAAATATCAAATGACCTGTTTTTGTGCTCTGAATTGTTTGTTCAAGAATTTACCAAAACCAAACACCACACATTGAAGGATTGTTATTGGAACAGTTTTTTAGGTCGGTGTATTAAATAGATAATTACACATTCATTCGACTTTATTATTCAAATCAATACATCAGTAAAAAAAAAAAAACAACGTATTTATAAAGATAAACTGGGTCAATATCCATACCTTCTTAAGCCTGTAGTCCATATCCTATAAGTTTTAATACGTTTTATGGGATACATGTGATATTGCTCATCTCTAAAATTTGAAGAAACTTTTCTTACATTCACAAAAAATGTAATAACTACAAGACAGTTTGCTTTACAATTTGCTTTAAACTATTGCACATTTAAATAAGTGAATGTAACTGCATGTTTGTTTATGTCCCTTGGTTCTTGATTAAAATCTTGTGCATACAGATGATCCTTCACGCCACGAAAACAGAAGATTCTAATAAACCATCCAGAACTAATCTTTCTCAAAACTTCTTCCACTGACTCTATACACATCGGGTAAAATTTAGGGCATTTGACTCACAAAACGCAGCTGCTCATCTGAAAGAGGAACCCCCATGAGGGTCCATTTATTATTCATTTGTGTAGTGGGAGAAAAAACTGAGAGGATGAGAGGACAGAAAACGAGGTCTGAAACTTTTAAACGATGAGGCAAAGTGCTGACTTGTGAACGCTAAAACCAAGATGAATACGGATTTGAATACAAACAGGTGGGAGGGAGAGTTGGATAGTACAGTGTGCCAGAGCCCTTTGTAAGCATTAAGCAAGAACTGTGGCACACGGCTTAATGAGCTTGAGAGTCATGCAAGTGGTTCAAATTGGGATGAGACTACTGGAGAATAATAATCAAAAAGAGGCAAGTCAGAGTGGAGTGAGTAATGAGTGGTGGCAGCCATTGTTCCTCGTACAGCTGGATCTTTATAGAGAATGGTTGGATAAGGTCCCTAAAATATCCTAATTCAGTAGAGTAGAGTTTAGCTCGTTTTCCTTTTAGAACCAGAAACAAAAAAGAAATGTTGCATGAACCTTAACCACATTAAAATCTTGCTTGATTAATTTATTTCTAACCTTTTATTATTTTTGAAAAGGGTGGCACTGAAAATTTTTTTTCCCCTCAAAATCAAGATTGTAAACTCCTCTTGCATCAAGTCTTTATGTTAAGCTAAGCTACGTGCTAGCATGTCTTTGTCACCGAGGGCAGATGTGGTCATGTCTCTGCAATAGATGGAAGATGGCGATTTGTCCCCCTGCCAATATTTGTCAAATCAGGCTTAAATAAAAAACTTTCTACTTTAGGTGCAGAACATTAAAGGCTACATTCCATTATAAAGCCTCGTCCGGTTCTTTCAAACCAGGAACTCCGAGGGACGACTCAGACCACTTGAGTATATAAAAAATATAACCGTGCTGGTTTATTCAAAGAGTCACAGGCAAGAATTAACACCTCCAGTCCAGAGATCTTCCAACCCCCAGGCTGCCCAAGCAGCCCGGAAGCAGAAAAAGACCCTGAACCAAGAATTCCTATACAATATTAATCATTTCTGGGCTGTCGAACCGTGACGTCACCTGATATGCCAGCTTGGCAGCTGAGCAGAGCAGTAGACACAACATGAAGAAAATAATGTGTGTGGCTGTTGTTTTCATGGTGTGTATCTAAAACAATTTGGTTATGACATGTCACTAGAGGTCGTGTTAGAATGTATTTTACAGTGCCTTGCGAAAGTATTCGGCCCCCTTGCACTTTGCGACCTTTTGCCCCCTTTCAGGCTTCAAACATAAAGATATAAAACTGTAATTTTTTGTGAAGAATCAACAACAAGTGGGACACAATCATGAAGTGGAATGAAATTTATTGGATATTTCAAACTTTTTTAACAAATAAAAAACTGAATAATTGGGCGTGCAAAATTATTCAGCCCCTTTACTTTCAGTGCAGCAAACTCTCTCCAGAAGTTCAGTGAGGATCTCTGAATGATCCAATGTTGACCTAAATGACTAATGATGATAAATAGAATCCACCTGTGTGTAATCAAGTCTCCGTATAAATGCACCTGCACTGTGATAGTCTCAGAGGTCCGTTTAAAGCGCAGAGAGCATCATGAAGAACAAGGAACACACCAGGCAGGTCTGAGATACTGTTGTGGAGAAGTTTAAAGCTGGATTTGGATACAAAAAGATTTTCCAAGCTTTAAACATCCCAAGGAGCACTGTGCAAGCGATAATATTGAAATGGAAGGAGTATCAGACCACTGCAAATCTACCAAGACCTGGCCGTCCCTCTAAACTTTCAGCTCATACAAGGAGAAGACTGATCAGAGATGCAGCCAAGAGGCCCATGATCACTCTGGATGAACTGCAGAGATCTACAGCTGAGGTGGGAGACTCTGTCCATAGGACAACAGTCAGTCGTATACTGCACAAATCTGGCCTTTATGGAAGAGTGGCAAGAAGAAAGCCATTTCTTAAAGATATCCATAAAAAGTGTCGTTTAAAGTTTGCCACAAGCCACCTGGGAGACACACCAAACATGTGGAAGAAGGTGCTCTGGTCAGATGAAACCAAAATCGAACTTTTTGGCAACAATGCAAAACGTTATGTTTGGCGTAAAAGCAACACAGCTCATCACCCTGAACACACTATCCCCACTGTCAAACATGGTGGTGGCAGCATCATGGTTTGGGGCTGCTTTTCTTCAGCAGGGACAGGGAAGATGGTTCAAATTGATGGGAAGATGGATGGAGCCAAATACAGGACCATTCTGGAAGGAAACCTGATGGAGTCTGCAAAAGACCTGAGACTGGGACGGAGATTTGTCTTCCAACAAGACAATGATCCAAAACATAAAGCAAAATCTACAATGGAATGGTTCACAAATAAACATATCCAGGTGTTAGAATGGCCAAGTCAAAGTCCAGACCTGAATCCAATTGAGAATCTGTGGAAAGAACTGAAAACTGCTGTTCACAAATGCTCTCCATCCAACCTCACTGAGCTCGAGCTGTTTTGCAAGGAGGCATGGGCAAAAATTTCAGTCTCTCGATGTGCAAAACTGATAGAGACATACCCCAAGCGATTTACAGCTGTAATCGCAGCAAAAGGTGGCGCTACAACGTATTAACTTAAGGGGGTTGAATAATTTTGCACGCCCAATTTTTCAGTTTTTTATTTGTTAAAAAAGTTTGACATATCCAATAAATTTCGTTCCACTTCATGATTGTGTCCCACTTGTTGTTGATTCTTCACAAAAAATTACAGTTTTATATCTTTATGTTTGAAGCCTGAAATGTGGCAAAAGGTCGCAAAGTTCAAGGGGGCCGAATACTTTCGCAAGGCACTGTAACAACATACTGAAAGTTCACCAAACTCTTCCTGCTTCATGGTGGTTGACAGCCAGCGACAGGGACCATAACAAACAGCTGTACACACAGTGTGCCAAAGTCTTTGGCCATTCTATATTCTCTGTGTTCCCTCACATGGGTGACTGGTAAAACACATGGTCTGTCACTGATACACATTAAATATCACCCATTTTTTTTGCTGCTGTTAATGGGCATCTGGTTAGATGTTATTAAATGTAACAGGCTGAAGGATGATTTAAGTTTCACTCTGTCAAGTGTTTTGAAACCTGGATCTGTAGTTGATTTGTGAACAGATCCAAGTTACCGCAGTGTTTGTCAAAGCAAATGCATGCACGGGTGGTGTTACTGGGCCCATATACACAGTGAGTGTCAAGTGTGTGTATTTGGAAACAAACAGGAGGATACATACTGTATAGTATGTCCAGTCACTGGAAAACGTTAATGGCACAGTTTACACTAGGCCTCTGATGTCATCAGCATCAGCTGGAGTCAGGTGTTGGCAAACCTGGAGTCCAGTCAATGAAACGAGAATTGAGGTGTGGTTTAGAACTGACTTGACTGCCTTGACTTATAAAAAATACTCAAACCTATTCCCAAGCAGCATCAGCTGATGAAGCCAGGCTTCAGTAAAAATAGAACTCACAAGACCCACAACCAAGAGCAGTTGATTTGTATGTAGCTGGAAAGGGTTAGTCATGTCAACGACTTTAGATATGCTTCAGTTCACGGACATACTGTCTATAAATAGAGACAGACTCCACCATTAACAATGAAAACTACTATGTAAAGATGCTTTTATCAATCTTGAGGTTTATAACTAAGTCCACCTTACACTTTTTTCCCAGTGAAATATTAAAAGATCTTTCTGCCTTTATCTTTTCTAAAAGAACAATGGGTTCATATCTCCCACTGCAGGTGGGTAGACTGATTGGATTTTTCTGTTATGGAGGGCTATCAGTGTATTGAACCTCTGATAGTGGAGAGGGGCATGAGGATGGTACTGCTAAGAGGAGACAACCTCTGGCTTCATATGCACGGAGAAGAGACAGATGCCGGATGGGATAAAGACGCGTCTCAGAGAGAGGAAGAATGAAAACGAAAGAGTTTTTTTCTTACTACATGACATCTGCATTTTTCCCTAGAGAAAAGGAGGTCAGGAGTCTTGTTGCTGGAGATGGAGCTCGTTACTGAACTCTGTGTCTAGAGCTTTACATCACAGCTTTCTCATCACATTTAAGGATATCACCACAGGTCCCCAGATCCCCAGTCCTGAATGAAAAATACACAGTCATTTAGGCACAGTACAGTGTGGTTAGGCAGCTAAGACTTCTTGGATAGAGAAAGTCTATAATTATTAAAGGAAAGAGTTTGCTGTTAGGAGCGAGGACTTGAACTGCAGTCGCTGGTGTATAAATGCTTTTTACATTACATGCCACTATCCTCCACACTTATATTTTTGCTTTCATTTCTCTTCATGCAAGAATGTCGCACCATTTTCTGCCTTGACGTGGGCTTCAACTATACACCAGGTCATTTTAAGTCAAAAATCATTTCATTTCTAGAAACAAAAATCAGAGGTTTGACATGTTGTTCCTACTTTTATGGAAGATAATGAACTGAGTACGTCTAACTGAAACTAATGTGCTCTAATACAATGCAATAAATCCTACTTTTTTCCTTGAAGGCTATAGTTTTCAGTTTTTGACAGAAAAGATACATTTTGTATTTAGCTTTATTGATATTAATGGGTTGAACAAAATATTAGAAACACAGCAAAATGAAATTGAAATATCACCTTTGTAAAACTGTTTTAACAAAACACAATTTTATTACCTTATTCAAAGTCAGATTTATTGCAGGGATGTTGAATTAACCTGCATTTAATTTAGCTATTTATACCTGGCACCGTAAATATAGCTGCGATTCTGTATATTATTTACAACAGAACACCAATGAGCACATCATTTTCTTTTCCAAATTTTCCTTTTTCTCTTTTATTAGACTGTTTGTTAGTTTGGTTTAAAAGACACGAGGCTAAGAAATGTACGGCACTGTAAATAAAAGGTTAACATAGATAAATGTAGAGAGGTAAAACGATTACTTGGCCATTAGAAAATTAACTTGAGACTACTGTATTTTTCAAGAGGAAAAAAAAAGCCAAGTCTCAGCATTTCAAAAGTGATGATTTGCTCTCCTTCGGAGAGTGGTGGTGGTGGTGGTGGAGGAGTACAGGTCCTGTCACAGCTACTGCTTCTGTCAAACTGTCTTCTTGTCCACAGCTTGACAAAATATACTGTATATCAGTGAATTTGTTCTTTTTTGCTTTTTGAATCGCAGTATTCATGGCATAATGGAGGCAATTTGGTGTACCCTCTCTAAAATGCATGTATTCAGTGTAAGCACTGGACATCGAGTCACTTAGACTACACTGCCATACTCAGACAAATTGCATGCATTTTAATGCTGCAGTAACATCACTCCTGAAAGCTTTTTGAGCAAATAATTACCTAAACCTCAAACCAACTTTTCCCAAACATTTTACCCTGTTTGTGGCACACAGTAAGGGAATACTCTTCTTCTTGCCCAATTTCTTTCTCTTTTTGGATATTTCTTTCCTATCTCTCACTTCTCCTATTCCACTTTTTCTCCCACCTGCATGCTCAGATCTGTTCTTACATTTGCATCAGGTCAAAAGCGCTCAGTGCGGTTTCAGCTGGCACATATTTGACAGGAGATACTGTAGTAATATTCCCCACACCTTTAACACAGATAACAGGTTGTTATCTTTATGCTGCCTTGCCCCCGAGTTGCTCACCACTGGGCCCCCTGAGAAAGTGATTAGGATTATTTAAACGTCAATTGATATTTATCTCCCATTATCATGAACATACTTCCTCCTTTGTCAGTAGGGAAATGTCTCTGGTAAGAAGCCACTGTAATTTAAGGTGTTAGGTAATCAAGTTATGTTTCCGTCTGTCTCTCTCCCTCTGTGTGTGATTTCACCTCCTGTGATTGAAGCCACTGAGGTGGCAAAGCACCCTGACACTTGGCCAGTTCTGTTTGCTGACATCTATATTACCTTAGCCTCTAACACTGCACTAATTCAGCTTAATTAAAAGTGCATAGGAAAGTTGTGAAGTGGATGTTGAAAATTGGAAATGTGTGATGAAAATGATCATAAAGCTCTGAATCTACTGTACAATTCATTTGTCATCATTTTTCAAACGTCCACCTTATATCCTGATATCAGTCAAGTCCTAGTTATAGTTTAATGACAGAAGCTTTATGAAACCCACCTGACATTGTTTTGCTTACCAGCTTTTTCCCTGAGGTGAAATACCATTTGAATATGCCAGTGGAAAAATGATGAACTCTTCTTCAGTCTTGACATGTAACAGCTCATGGGCTTCATGCCTCTTCTCTTCTGTGTTTATACTTTTTACTTTCATGACCTTCTCATGTTTATGACGTACAAAATACTCCACCTGACATAAAATGTTTTCAGTGTTCACTGGAGGCTTTAAGTTTCCACATCACACTTGTGTAAGGTTGATATTATGATTGGATTTCAGGCTGTCACAAATCATGCTTGTAGATATCCATCTTAATCCTCTAAATCTCAGCACAGCGTTCTGCACAGTGGTGCTCCAGCAGCCAAAGTAACAAGAAAAAAAAAGCATTTTCTGAGACTTTAAAATGTACTGCATTTTTTAGTTAGTGTGGTTTCTGATTTCATACTCTGGTTTTAAAAAAATGGTCAGAGCTATTTAACTCTGGACTACATTAGAAGTTTACAAGTTTAGAATTGGAGGAGTAAGGAGAAAGATGGAGAAAGAGTAAGAGACATCTCATATTCCCTGTGCTGTCAGTGTGGGAAGGTTTTTAAGGGGAAAATATTCTCTAGTGCCTCTGGGTGTGGAGGGTTTTCTGAGTGATGAAGGAAGTCTCTCTTTTGGACAGAGACGGTGGTTTTCTCTCTATGAGCCTCTAGAATTCTCTGCCTCCGTGAGGACAGGGGTGCTGGTAGGACATTATTAGAAGAAAAAGAGACAGAGGAGGAAAAGATAAAAATGAGCCCACAACAATGTGGGAGACTTCAAACTTTAAAATAGAACCCGAAGCTGAGAAGCATTAAGTGAAAATATGGTTATTGGATTAAGTCTGTCTGTTGTAATTTGCTGCCTGATGGGTTTATTTTACAGGCTTGTTCAAAAGAACGTCTGCGTTTTGATTTATATGCATTTTTCACATTATACCAGATGAGAAGCTCTACATGATGCATGTTTGTGTACAGGCAAAAATCACATTTATTTATTTTCTCTATAATATTTGGAACATTCTGGGTGTTTAACAGTTGCTGTAGGTGTGTATTTATTAGATACGCAGCCAGACTGGAAGCTAAAATAACACCAGTCAACACTTACATTCCTGTTTTTTATTGCAGATTGCCACTGTTCACCATCTGCTTCTTGAACAACTCTGGGGGCTTTATGGATGCGGTTTATTTGGTACAAGCCTTTTCATGGCAGATAGCACATCAGGATGATTGACAGATCTTGAATTTGAAGGTAAATGACAATACTTTTCACAGTAGGAAATAAAAAGTGGGATAGAGACATGGACTGATTATGCGATTCTGGGCCTCTGAACACAGACATGTACAGGAAAAAAGCCCCCCACCCTCCTACACAGGAACAAGACCCAGAGGTCAACAGAGTTGTCTCTCTTCCTAATTGTTGAAGAAGTCACTGCAGCTCATTGCACTTGCACAGCAGGGCAGCAGTTAGCATAAGTGGTCATTGCATAGTGGAGCACTCACCCTCTCCACTCCTCCTCGCTCCAGAAAGAGGCTTTGCAAACCATTTTTGGCAGTGTTGTGTTGAAGTGTGTTCCCTCGTCGAGCTGTGTTTCCTCTTAGTAACTTAACGTGACTGGAACCTTATCCTAGCCCTGGCTGCTGATGGGGGCACTAAGGGAAACAGTGTTTAACAGGGGAGAAACATCCGGGCAGGGAAAACACTGTACAGTACCAGTGTTTAACAGTCAGTTTCTTGGATTTTCCCCTTTATGAACAACTACTTTTGGTACTCGATAAAAGCTTTGTCTGCTTTGTCTTTGTGACTGATTTGATCAGCTCTAAATGACACAAACATCAGGTGTTTTGACAACTTGTGATAGTACTGTACTGCCTATGTAGAAAATCACTTCCTGCCTTCCATCTACAGTTCACACTACAGCAACTCAGTGACGTGACATCATATGCAACCTGCCTATTTGATTACAGTGCAAGAAATCTACGATAACAAGTTGGATTTGTTATATAATCATAATCAAGCAAGTTCTGATAAGTAATTTTGGCTCTCTCACAGCATTGTCACCTTCAACATGTAGAGGCTGGTCAAGATGTTGTTTTCCTCACAAAGACTTGTAACCATTGTCAGATTAGTGTTTTGAGAATGAATAACATTCACATGCCTTTATCTGACTGCTCAGTGTGATCAATCATCTGTGCTGTCACACATTCACTGAAACAGTTTTCAGTTCTAGTATGTTGCCACAGTAATGGTTGCTTTACAAGAGCATAACACATAAATCAGCTTCAGATTTGTCCAAAGCCAAGCCTGTGTAAGGAACACAAATTACTACCAAATGAGAAACTTGCACCTCATCAAGCTCACCCCTCCCACAGTGAGAGACTGCCATTAGAGAGAAACCCCTTATCTAAGAATCACTAAATTTTGACCTCTTTTTCTGCTGCCTAATTGTGCATGTATGATTGATGTGCTTTGCAGAAAAGACTACTATCTTTTCACATGGAACCACAGATATCAAAGAGTCATTGTCTGTGGTGAGAATTCTTTTCTGGTGGAACAATATTAAACCACAGAGGGTTTAATGCTAATAATATGCATACTCTTAGGCATGGGTTTGTTAAAATGAGATAAGGAGATTAATCTTTGTCCCAGATCAGTGCGGTCTCACAACAGAGGTGGCTGGCTATTGTGGGCGTGAGTCAGCAAAGCTTGCCTTACTGTATGGGAAGAAAAAAAATAATAGAACAAGAAAACTACAATGAGATCATTCTTGAATGTCAGCCATTTCAGAGATCTTTTGGAGAGAAACAAAGCAGTAGGATGGAGAGGGAAAGGAAAGATAAAAAGCGCAGCATCTGCAAGTTTTACCCTCTTAGATGGTGCTGAAAAGGAAATGTTCTGGATAGACAATCTGTGCCTCTGGTGAAATTCTTTCACTGTGTTTCACCAGACACAGCTCTAACCTTTTTTTTTTCTCCCTGTATTCTTTCCTCTTTTTCCGCTGCCTTATTCGTGTTCTTCTCATTTCCTGCTATGCCTCACTCCACTTTCTTTCTTTCAGGCCCTCACCCTCTTTTGCCCCTCTTCTGTCTCTCCCTTTCATTTTAGATCACGCCAGTCTCCCTGCTAATTTCTTTCCAGTCATTTGCAAATTTCCCGTTCTCCTTTTTATGCTGTCTTCTTCACCAAGAATTCACCCATTCTGCCTTTCAGCCCTTTCTTGTGTTCTGCACTTTTCTCCATGTCAGCCAAAGTCATCTTCTGGCTGGATGGGTTGCTGTTCTCGTGCATGCAAACCAAATTAAAATCTCTTCCAATATCTGACCAAGCACCTAGCCTGAGCTAAGCTGCAGAGACCAGACCGTGACCTTAGCTGGCCATAAAGCTGAATTCCTGTTCAGAAGCTCAGCATGCACAGCTACTAACAGTCATACTAACAGTCATACTGACAGCTAACCAACCTCCTAAATGTGCATAAGATGCAGGGTTAATGGGAGGTTAGAATGTGTTTGTGCAGGGAGAAGACAGTAGAGAATACCTCTGCAGACAAGTGAGTTGTATAATCAATGTCCCCAAGCTGTAAAGGGCTCTGTATTTGGCTTTTATCGAGTGTCAGCTGAAGACTCGCCCTTGAAAAATAAAACAATGACCTGATTGAGATGCAGTGCCAGAAACTGGCTCATTCACTGTGAAATTTTCAGAGCTGGAATGGAGAATAAGCAGATATTGGATGGATTATGTCAAGATAACACAATCATTCAGATTGAAAATGGAAGAGGACATTTTAGCCATAATCACATCATCTTAGTTTTTCTCCTGCTCTGTCTCCCTCTATCCCAGCTCCCCATTTTCTTTCCACCGGTTGGCAGTATGCAAACAAACACACATGCCTTTCTCCATTTACTCTTCTGAGCTATTATTATTTTCTGTGAATTATTGATGTGGCGAACGGAACCTGCATGGAAAGCAGTCTTCAATTAAGGTAGCTTTTTTCATGCGGAGGCACTGTACTGCATATGAAAAGGGACAGAATGCATGAATACTGAGGAGGTAAGCTGAGTCCGCTCTCATTGACAACATTTACATCCTTGCATTTGCACCCTTTCATGCACATAAACAGAGATGTACACAAATACAAATGGATGCACAGCCATAAACTCATTACCACCTAACTGTTAACAGCCCATCTTACCAGTTTCTGTTCACCTCCAAGGCTATTGCAGTATAAAACCTCTGTGTCATTTGCAATGGAGAAATTAAATGAATGGAGCTTTTTCAGATATGTCCACATTGCCTGTGCAAGTAAAAAAAAAAAAAAAAAAAAGGTTTGTTGGAAAGTACCTTCTGTGAAGCAAATACTTGGGGCCTAGGTTGTGATAAAAATCCTCTCAGCTCCAGTAAAATCAATGGACATTTTGTAAAGATTGTGATTGCAAGAGGCAATTCAGTTTCCTTTTCTCCAGTGGTAACTGGTGGAAGCAGTGCTGAAACTTTAAAATGTTGCTGGAAATTATAGATCAGCCTGATAGAAGATAGTGCTCAAACGTCCTCTTTTTCTCTGCTGGTTTGTCTGTTATCCGTTTCTCTATGTAAACTTCAATTTTAGAACACAACATCCCCATTTTGATAAAGTAGAATAGAAACCAGCAGGTACTAAGATTGATGTTTATCTGGTGGCATCTTTTCTTATTACTAACATCTTTTCTACCCAACTCTAGCCTTATGCTTTGGTGTCTGAGTCAGACAAACCACCTGTTAAGCCACTACAGGGCCTTTCTTCACAGTTGAAATATACCAGCCAGCCGGGCAAAGCAAGAGGGATTAGGCTGTATTCACAGCCCTGGGAGAAAAGTAAAGGGAGCCACCTGGGAAAAAAACAATAATTCAGAATCTGCCAGAATCTTTCTTGGAGCCCTCTTCCCTCTTTAATTCCCCTGGGTGGAGGAATACTTAGTCACCAAAGCTTTGTCTGTATCATGGATGCTTTAGATAGGATGGCCTTTCACTGTTACAGGCTAATTTAGTGATATGTACTGGGGTCTTCTCTGCTACTGTAAATATTCCCTAAATCAAATTAATTAAATTTGAACACACACCAAATGTTGCATTTTTTTGTGAGGAAGAAACATGTCACCCAGTGCAGTGGTGAGGCTCACTGGTGGAGTGAGCAATCAAGCTTTATGGCACACACAAATACACACAAGTACACAAAATTGGTTGTGAAATGTAGCCTCTGGTATGGGATGTTTTGAAAATAAACACATAGAACATCACCGGCCTTCTCCTTTAACACCAAACACAAGAACAGCAAAGCAGAAGCAAGTGAGTCAAACAGCCAATCAGAAATGTGGAGATGCTTTGAAGGTCATTTCAAGCTGTGAAACTTGGGAGAATGAGTTATTGATTGTATTGAACCTGCGTCATGCATGACCAATTGGATCAAATTGAGCTCATTCACATTATTCAATCATTTACTGAAGACAACAAGCCTTTAATGAGTTATCAATATTGGATGGAATTGATAGTAAATTAGATTCATGCATGAGGAATTCACTTTTGGGTCCCATTACAGGGTCGCTTTACTGGCTCTTGGTGCTTGTGACTGGGCAAATAAGTAAGAAGGATTAAAAAAAAAAAAAATTCAGAGTGACATCTTTGGTGTCTATTCACTGTTCAGTGATGCATATAAAACCATCCAGTCATGTGAATGAAACCTGATAATATATCAATAGCAGTATACTTTGTCTGTAGCATACTGTAAGATTGCAGTATCATGGTTGAAATGTTTTGAGACTGACAGACCTGATAAGTAGGACAGAGTTGAGCAGGCAGAGGATCTTTCAGTGAGATTACTTTTGCAACTGGGTCACAGCAAGACAACAAAAAAAGGAATCTGGGTGGGGTATAAGGTTCTTTTGGAAAGAGTTTGAATGTGAGAATAAGAGGTGTGAAGGAAAGGCTTGTGCGTCTCACTACATTAGACACGTCTCTCACCCACTGGCATCAGATAAGTCACTCTGCTCAGAAGACCCGTTTTGAAATCTCTGAGCTTATGCTCACTCCTGTTGGAGCCTCTTAGGTAGACTTCAAAGATGAATGTGGCCCATTAAAAAGTGATGATAGAAGTAGTAGGAGTTGAGTAAGCCCATTTTGACACCTACAGATCATTCAAAAATAGCTCATCATTCAAAAGAGCTATTGTCATTTAGTTTTTCGGTTTAGTGGTGTGTTTAGTAAATGTTGCACTTCATTCTTTGTAACAGACATAATAATCATTTGTAAGTCTAATGGCTGGCCAGTACTGATGTGTTATACATAATAAAGTTTGAGTTTATGTGCAAGGTGATATTTTGTGTATCGCTGCTTCATTTATAAACAAATGTGCAGCTTGAGTCCCTGTTGTATTAGGCAATTAAAATATGTTCACATTTAAAGCAGTTTTATTGTTACTATAAATAAAGGAAGTCTCAACTATAGATTTTCAGTCAATTAAGCTATTTTTTTTTTTCAAGGATCTTCAGCTAAATTGTATTCCCCTTGACTGGTAGTGTGCAGAGGTCTGGGAGTTTGAGTTCTCTGCATAGTGGCGTTTTACATCCTGCCATTCTGTGTTGGATTGTCTCTGAGGCCTCTTTGCACAGTCTGCACCTGTGTCCTGTCTGGTGTGGTAGAGCCCTGCTTCGGTTGACCTGGTACTTAGTGCCTGTTCTTGTGATGCTATGATCACTGTCTGATAGGCCAGCCTTTTCCAGCCTCTGGTAGGATTTCCCAGTGTCAACCACCTCGGCTAGCTGTCTGGTACATCCCATACAGCAGCTTGTCTTGCCCAGGTACTTCCTCTGTTTGGCCATCATTCTCTGTCTGCTGCTGCATCAGACATTCTCTCAGTGCCTCATCTCTGGGCTCCATGTTAGGGATGTACACCTCACAAATTCTCAGATCTCAGACTGATGTCTTCAGAGTGTTCAGAGATGTACAGTTCAGTAATGTTGAGATGGCAATATCTCACACTTGACAAGCTGGAACCAGTGAATGTTTGACATTTTTGCCTGATAAAAACTTAAAGTAAGCAATAATCATCAAAAGAGCAATGCAAAATGCGTGCATACCTGGAAAAAAAACAAACAAGTAAATAATAATGAATTCCAGCATAACATTTCTAGATTATGCTTCCAAGTTGTTTCACTTGTAAGGCGCAAAGTGAAGTTAACAGATGAAGTAAAGTTACCCACAGGATGTCTGTGTATTGTCTCTGTCCTGTGTGTGTCCACCCACACATGCCCACAATGCAACAAGTACAGAACACAGTAGAATAGGCACATTTACACTTATTAATAGTGCAGTTAGTTTTTGATGTGTCAAGTAACTAACAACTCTGACAAAAAAATAATGTAAGAAAATATGACCTGCCGTATGTTCTCTGGGATAGATAACAAAAACAGAGAAACAAGCAGATGTAGCTAAAGAAGGCATGCAATGTGTGTGTGTGTGTGTGTGTGTGTGTGTGTGTGTCTCCCTGAAACCATGTAAATCACCACTGGTATTAGAAAGCATCCCGCAGTGTGTCTGTCTGGCTAATAAAATAACTAGAGGCTGTTTTCAAACCACCCACAGTGAGATGCTACCTCCTTCCCTAATCCTTATCCCTTCCTCTAGTTCACCATGACCTGTCTCTCCATCAATGCTCACTGACCCACGGAGTGTAACTTTGCATGCAGACCTCTGTTGTTTGTGAGAAAATGTGCATGTGCACTGTGTTTGTGCATAAACATGTGTATTCTTGCAAACAACCACTTGCACATGTCCATCTGTTTATGTCCACTGTCAGTAACTGCAGAGATCAGGTGAGGTTTCCTCTGTTGGGCATGGAAAGGAAATGATGGGAAAACAAGCACAAATATTCTGTATATCCTGTCAATAGTGCAAAAAAAATTCTCTACTAAAAGTGAGTGAAGCAACTGAATACAGCTACTTTAAATATGATTCCAAATAAAATATTTTTTCAACTAAAGATTATAGATAATAACGGATTGTTTACCATCATGCCTTGAACAACCTTGAACTGATATTCTGTGTACACAGTGTGAGTTTCTTTTCACACACTGCAATGTTTTCTCATTGTTTTTCTGTATTTTTAAGACAGTATGAGAGACTGGAGTCATGGCTGCTCTGATTGAACAGGATTACTAATGATGAATAATGAAGCAGCCCCGGAAAGAGAGAACATAGCATCCAACTACTTCTTGATTTAGCAAAATTCAGTCTAGCTATGAATGAAATCAGCAGATAAAATTTAGTGGAGACACGAAACATGGGAAGAAAAGCAGGTGCAGTAGATAAATGAGAAGACAAGGAGATAATATTATGTTCAGTTTGTCTCTCTACAGTACAGATCAGCTTGTCCTACACCTCTGTTATTTCTCACCATGCTTAATATCAGCTTTGGTCACTCTGTAAATCATGTTCCATGCTAGATAAACCTGTGAGAGACGGATGTCATTGAAATATTAGTGCATGAACTGTACAGAATGCTACAGCTTTATCTGTCAGCCCTGCCTATCCTCTGGTTTCTCTGTTTGTTCTGTATTTAAAATAAGTGGACATTTCTATTTTTGTGTCACTTGTTGTACAATAACCAGACAAAGACCCAATGGGAATTCACTGGTCAGTTTGCATGTTTGGTTGTTAATAGTCTGAACCACAGTAAGCAGCTGTACTTTTATATTTATTCATTGAGTTTTGATGCTAGTGTATTCAACACCATTGTTACATACAGGAACACCTTCTGCCCATGGCTTGCAAGCTAAACCAGTTTTCAGCATACGCTTGTTTACCTTGCTCCCCTGCTAGGCTAAACCTTCCAACTTGGCTGTCAATCCAACATGGACTCTGGTGTGCCCTGTCAGAAGCTGAGGAAGAGGAACACTTCAGATACAGCTCCAAAGAGGTTTTGTTCTGTCTAAACAATATGATTTTTTTTTTTTCTTTCATTTTTTTTTTTTTACTACAAAAAGCATGACTTAGGTGTGTTTTATCAGCTGAACTACAATAAGAACTCTTTAGGGAACGTTGAAATTGTACAGAAAATGCAGCACAACTTATCAACAGATTAGTTGTTTTCAAGTGGAAAATGTCCTTGTTTTCAAGTGCTTTATTGGCTTTTGCATAATGCAACATCATGGAAAATCCTGTAGCTGGGGAGAGCCATGGGCTGCTGAACTTCCTGGGAAAGTACACCCTCATCTTACATAAAATCCTAATGCCATGTTTCATTAAGTCTTGGTGATAAAACCAGCCATTTGTATCAGAGTTGTTGCTGAGTCACAGAATGCAAAATGATATTGTAATTAAAAAATATTGCCCAGAAGTATTGCAAATACTGTAAGCAAAGCAGCCCTGATTAAATTGAAATAAGCTGTGAAGATTTGCTTAAAACCTTTACGTAACTAACATTGTTATAATTTTGCCGTGGTGAAGGTTTATTTTTTTAACAGTCATCAGGAAATGTTTTTTAACTAAATGCAAATCATTCCAAAATTGGAGGCATACAATTAAATGCACAGGTAAAGTTCATACAGTATCTGCTAACAGAGACAACACAATGTTAAATTCTTAGATTTTTATTGTGTAGGTGTTTCATCATAGAATACCCAAATGCATTATTTTATGCTTTTTGGAAAACCAAGGTTTGTGAATATTTCAGTGTCCTATTATGCTCCGAAGTTGTATTTGTCAGGTTCTCTGAGTTGGGTTCAAACTTTCCAGGTCAGACAGTTTCATGCTGCAATCTGTTGTTCCTCTTCAATGTGCCTAGAGCTCCCAGTTCCCTGTTGTCCTCTTGATTCACACTATTTTCTGTCTGGGCCTTGAAGACAGCAAGAACCCAAGTTTGACAAAGGAGAGGAATGACTGGCAACCACATCTTTCATTCCTTAGTCACGTCTGTGCTTTCTCCTTGTATTTTCTAACAGGTTCTCCTTTTCTTTCTCATACTCTCTTTCACTCACCATCTTTTTCTAGTTGTCCATTTGTACCTTGTCCTTTGTCCTCAACCTTTCTTCTGTCCTTTCTCTGGTGCTTATTCCCACTTGGCCTTTTATGTTCGGTTTCCTCCGTCATCTGTCTTTTGCTCTCAGACTGTCCTTCATGGGCAATTTACCAAGAGTGGCATCCATTCACCTTTCAGCCCTCAAGCTTTCAACACCCTTTTTAACACAAAACTCCCAAAAGGTGAAAAGGTTTATGTGGAATAGAGAGTGAGAGAATTTGAAAAGGAGAATGAAAGACAAGGTGGAAAAAAAAAGAGCTTGAACTCAACAGCATCAAATACAGTTTTCCCAGCATGGACTGGGGAGCCGAGGGTTTATGGTAACACGGCAACTTGTGTGCACCTCTGACATGTCTAGAGTTGTAAAAAAGTCTGCTCCTGTTTTTTTGTATTGCAGTCTGAGACTTGAGCACAGATCCTTGGCTCTAACAGCCCTGTAATTCAGACAGAGTGGACTGAAAGCAAATCCCCTTGTAGTCATTTTCTTAACGGCCAACAAACTGCCAAGATTTTCTGCTGGAAAAATCTTATTATAGGTTTATGCACTTAAAAAAAAAATCTCCTGAAGGACCAATCGTTTTCTCAGAGGGGATTAAAAAATTTGAATGAAGTTTACAAAAGGCTGGAGGTTTTCCTTCACCAGGAAAATGTGAAATAAGAAAAACGATGCCAGAATTCATAAGGTAACCATACATATTCAGGCAAGAGTCATCTGATTTCAGATTTGATCTAATTTCTTATGTTTCCTTAATGGGATAGAAAGTACATTTAGTGTGGTTAAACTAAATACATACTGGATAGATGGTTACCAGCAAGAGCTAAGATTATTCTGTTTGCAGCTCAGACTTGTGTGCCTGCATGCCAAGTTAAGTTGTATATAAACCAGTATGCAAATACTTCCTGATTTACTTAATGCTTCAGCATGTTTTGTCTGACAACTACTTGGCAGAATAACCAATCACAGCTCATGCTAACCTGAGGCTTCAAATAAATATTTATGAAAGTACCTGTAGCCCAGGGAGACCCACATTATACAGACCTGCAGACTCCAGCCAACAATCTTATCATAGCACTTTGTTATATTTAATAGCACAGTATTTCCCCATGGCAGTATGGAACAATAAAGGGAGGTGTCATTTGGATCATACTGTAGTTCCAAATCCAAAAATCGGGGTTACTAAGATTACTTTCAGAATATGTTAATCATTGGCTTTTAGTCCTGCCATTTTCCAAATAGTTATATTTAAACTGATGGGCGGATGCTACAGGGAAAGGGCTGTACAATCAAATGAAACCAAAGCAAGGAAAAGATGTAACTAGGTGAGACAAGATAATACAGGGTGAGACAGAAGAGGCAGGATAGAAAAGGACCCAGTGTCAGGGTGAGGTATGGTAAACATCTTGTCCTGGTCTCCGTACTGATGCTGTCTGTTAATCAGCCAGTTTACACAGTAATAAAGGATCAGTATAAAGATTACCTTTAAAAGCAGATATAATGCACTCAGCTCCAAGGCTGCTGTATATGTAAAAAGTACAATAAAAACAATGTGTAATACTAAAGAAACAATCTATTATTCACCAATCTGCCCTCCTTGCAACCTTGTTAATTGCACTGATTTGCTATCATACAGTTTTAGCCAATCATGGCACAATGTGTTCAGAATAGCTGCTGTGTGATGCGGAATGAAGTGGGCTCTGTTTTGTAGGACAAGATCCTCAGTCTCTGTCTCTGTACAAACACACTCGTACACACTGTCTTTCTCACACCTGCACACATTTGCATCAAACATGCATCACTGGGTCAATGGGTTGTGACAAAGAGATGGAGTCATGGTGATTCTAACATAAAGCAGAACTGGCATCTGGTGTCAGCAAAGAACTTTCTTGGTCCTGCTATAATTTATAATAATCTGGAATGAGGAAAATGCAGTGTTCTTTTATACTCTTACAATGTGAAGGTATATATTTGGCATATATGTGTATTGTATATATTTATTTCATTAATGTATGTGCCCACGTGAGTTAACCACCTCAGACAGCTCTCTTCTATTTTTTTCTCTTGTCCATGCTCAGTTAAGTGCACACAATGATACCAGATAGCACAATGACTAACTTTCTTCAATTAAATAAATAGGCTTGAATGACTGACTACAATATTGAAGATATCACAACATTAATTGAAGATAATCTATTTGAAATATCACTGCAATTCACTTCTAAGGGTGAAAGGATTATTTTTTTCCATCTCCTAAGAGACTGTTGAAAGGACAGCTTTGTTAAGTTCAGATGAGATTGCAACATAAACATACACATTCTCTACCCTTCTTTTTCCCTAGAAGTTTTGCTCTACAGCTGGTTCTTAAAATATATCCTTGGCATCCTGAATCGAGCCTATTCTAGTTACCTTTTATTTTGAAATAAAAATTTGGACAATTGTTTCAGTGAAAACACTTTTTGTCACATTTGTATTTATTTGGGAAATTGCTGGAATTGTGGACGAGATTGAACGGTACTGATCAATATGACGGGGCTGAGGATTATGTAGCAGACTCGCTGCAGAACGCTTCTCCCTAATTTAGGTTGTGTTTGCTCTCTTTTCAGTGTTGTGCAGGCAGGTATTAGAAAGTGCTGGGTGGGTGTTTGGGATACTTAAAGCCCACAGCTGAGTGGAGCTGTGTTTGTTTGTCCAAGAGGAACAGAGGCTTTCTGTTGTATAAGGCTTTGTTATGAGCAGGGATCTTGTAATTGAAGAGTTTATGAAATTTGTTTTTCAAGCTCTTGAACTAAATCAGTGCCCATGCTCTGCCAAAAGAGATGATGCCCTTCAGGAAGATTCGAACAAAAGTGTTTCATAAGGGCATAAGCACTGATGGCTTAAATTTGGTTTGATCAGTGCTCATCAGTTTGCATAATCAATGCTCAATAATTCAGTTTAATTGGTTGGACTACTTGAACATTTTAACCATAGGGGGTTAGCAAGATAATACTCAATTTCTTTTAAACAGTGGAATCTCACAGATACAGTATACTTCCTGGTATATATGCCATTTGTTCTCTGGGCCTTAAGAAATAAATGTTCACTGAACTTTACTCTCCAGTCTTCATTTTTGTTGGCTCCAAGGTGAACCAAGAAGGAACCAGTTTATATATGTCGAACATGATCGTACAGAATGGCTTAATGTTTTAGGCCTTAGCGTCAATAAATAGAGGTCAATAAATTCATGTTTGCGAAGAGCAGAAAATATATACGGTATATGAAGATTCTCAGGCAACCACCTTAAAATACATCCAAAAGATTTGTAAGTCAGGGGCAACTGAACATGTTGTTTAAGCTTTAAACAGTACAGATCAGATGCCAAGCTCTGTTTTCACTTTGAGTCTATGAAACATCCACTGACAGCTGATTGAACGCTTCAGGTGGAAGCTCGACCAGTCAGCCATCTGCGGGGAGTAGTTCTGATGATGTGACTTTCCGGTTCTCAAAACACTTGCAAAGTTGTGAACAACTAGTTGAACTCGTAAATGTGAAATTCATCTGCCATAAAGCTTGATGCTTGTTTCTTTCTTTGCATCCTATACCACTGTGCAGGCATCACAGCCAAGGAAAGTGTTTTTAATTCATTTGGGCCCTATCAAGTTGAGCTGTCTTTGTCATTAAAGCTCCTTTAAAATGTGTCCCAGTGCTTCCATATGTTTTACTTAAGCCACAGTGGCTGAAATAAAGTAGCCGCAAAGAACCATACCAGCATTTGCTTATTCACTTATTTTCTTTATTGAATTATTTTTCTGTGGGCTATGACTTACTGTATCTTTCATCATTCATTTTTATTTAATCATATACAACTGTATGTGCACTTTGGATATCTTGCTTTTTGTTAAGATCCTAAAACAAGCCAACCTTTTGAACCTAGAATGTATTTAGCAGTCCTTCTCTGCTGGTGCTTGACTCATTTTGTCACCTTATGATGGAGTCAGTGGGGTGCTAGCATCCCAATAGGAGGTGCCATATTGTGTTATTTCTTTTGCCTTTAGGAAAGGATGTGAAGCATGGTGTGACTTTATACAAGTGCCCTTACATGTCATGGGTTTGCGCTTGTGGCAGGTGGAATACTTCATTCATCCAGCTGAGCTGTTGTCATCTGTACTAGATGCACACTGACTGACACATACTCTTCCACTCACCTCTCTTTTTTTATCTATACTTAATGAAGTGTCAGCACTGATGATGTTCTTTTTGGTTTTGCTAATTTTCCTGACTTGGCTAGTCACTCTTCACTGCTCCTCTCTGAGAGGTTACCTCAGGTTTACCACTGCAGTAAAGTGTGTGTGTGTGTGTGTGTGCGTGTGTGTGTGTGTGTGCATGTATATGTCTGTACAATTGTGCAACGCCTTCTCTGCAGTTAAATTATTCAACCCCCATTGTATAATGGGTGCACTGGCAAAATTTACAAACAGCTGTTTGCAATAAACAAATCAAACGGGAACAATTTAAAATAGCCCAGCACAATTAATGTAACAAGTGGTTTCTCCAAATTCAAAACACAAAATGCAACTGTTAATGACTTCTGCAGCCTGAAAATTATTCAACCCCTTCATGACAAGTGTCTTTTAGTACTTAGTAGAGCACCCTTTTGCTGACATGCTGCTAACGTGATGCATAGCCAGACACCAGCTTCTGGCAGCGTTCCTGAGGATTCTTAGCCCATTCCTCATGGTCAACGGCCTCCAGTTCATAAATATTCCTGGGTTCGTGTGCTGCAACTGCCTTCTTCAAATCCCACCAGAGGTTTTCTATGGGGATCAAGTCAGATGGCTATGACAGCTGCTCTAGAATCTTCCAGAGGAAGCAAAGTGGCCACAGTGCATAACCGAGCCACCACCATGGAGGCAGGGTGTTCTTTTCAGTGTATGCTGCAGTGTATTCTTCTCCTGCAGACATACTGCTGATCATAGGCATGAAAAGTTTTTTTTTTCCTCCCCCCCATTGCTCCTCAAAATGTATAACATACTGTACTTGTAACTAAACAACTAAGTGACATAATATTGTGCAGGTATAACAAGGACCTAAATGGACCTTCCTCGACTGAGTTACACATTTTCAGGTTGGCTATGTAATGCTGTCATTCTCCTAGTAGACACTTGAAGCAATTTAACCACTACAACTCTATAATTTTCTCTGAGCATTTTTTTTTCTTTTTCTCCATCTTTCTAAAGTATATCTCTCTCTTTCTTGCTTTAGATACTTGTTCCAACCTTCCTCAAATGAAGGTGCTAACAACTTAAATGTCGCTAATACCTGTCTGCACCCCAGACAAGTGATCAGGGCCATTATTGATTTGGCATACACACAGCAATCCCAGTGATCTAAGGAAAATGTAATTGAATATGAAATGGTCTGCAGAGCGATTAAGAGCATCTCAGTTCTCCAACAGACATCCACACTTGTGAGGGCATGCACTGACACATGAACACACACACATACTCCCTTTGGTAATGGAGACAATGTATTTCTAATGCCACCGTCCAGACCGAGTAGATAATAGTGATGTATTAGCATGCTGTGGCTGAGATTAGGTTTACAGATGACAGGATATTGCCGAGTGTGTATGTGTCACTTTGCTGCCTCTGACTGACCCGCAGTGAAAGAAAAGGTATTGTCGCTCTCTCTCTCTCTCTCTCTCTCTCTCTCTCTCTCTCTCTGTCTCTCTCTGTTTTTGCTCTTAGTTTAAATGATGATTAAGCTTGCAGTCTTGGGCTGAGTCGCTCCTCAGTTAGGGAGTCTCGGAGTGAACCAGCTTATACTGAACTGCTGTGCACAGCTGAGTCTGTTTAGGATCTCTGTCTGCAGGTAGCAGTAAAGGTCAGAAGGAAGGGTACAGGTATCCCTGTGATACATCTCATTTGTTGCTTCTCACAAGATGTCTTGTTGCTTTCTTCCCTAATGCATGATTGTTCAAGGGTTGAAACCAAGATACACATGATAAAAACCTAGCAGTGCTGATATTTTGTGCACCCAGTTTTTGAATGCAATTTAAAAATCTTAACTGAAGTATGAGGACCCCAATGGTTATTTTTATTCTGTTTTCATTTTCAAGTAGTAGCTAAATATTGCTTGCTTTTTGCAGTCTTTCATTTACATTCATTCAGTCTAAAATGGTTAAGTTACATTTTTGAAGGGCCATGATTGTACAGCAATGATTCAGTGTTGTATTTTATCTACTCTGAGTATCCCAAACAAAAAAGGATATGGAAGAAAGTAAGAGCATTTTAGTTCTTAGGTCCTTTGAGACCCCTGTCAGGTGATATGTGTGATTTTATGATCTTACTACTGTCTGGCTTCAGTATCATGTTATTACTTCTGGCTCTTCCCACTGCAAAACATGACAACATATTCTACCAAAAGCCAGTAAGTAAAAATGGAGAAGTTGACATAAGAGCCAAAAAATAATTAGAGCTCAAATCTCAGAGGTGCAAACCTTTTTTCAGAGCTATTTAATATTTGTCAGTGCATTGGCATAAAGTAAATAAGAGGTGTGATCATATGCTCCCACTTCCTGTCCTTCCGTTTAGTTTTTTTCTCCTCCTGAGCCCAGTGAGATGTCATTTCTCCTATTAGGTGCCCATCTACCGTCCATCTACCATACTTTATGGGTGTTTGTTTACTTATTATGGGTAGACATCTATAGTAATATAGAAAACAAGGGAGACTGGCTAATTAGACAGTGGGTCTGCTTATGTGTACTGTTTATGTTGCCGTCACCAAATAAAAGGAGCTGCTCAGATAAAGTGTTCTCCTTTGCACAGCTTATAGAGTTCTTCATAGTGAAGGTTACTGAGGTATACCAAAATCAATCAATGATGGTTAACAAAAATCTTGTTTTACAGTTTCTACAATATAAAATGTTATATTTCTTGTTGAATGACTGAAGAAAACACCTTTCAAGCATCTAGTAGACTCTTGGAACTCTCTACCATGTGTCTCTGCTTTATGCAAATTTTACTTTGTGCACTATTTAACTCAGTCTAGTCAATTAAAAAAAAAATCACCTGGAGGTAACATGCTGCATTCTGACATGAAGCACTGCCAGATGCCTGTAATTCATTCCGCCATAGGAGACACCCAGCAGAGCTTTCTCAGCTACTTTTCCTGCCCATCTGTTTTCATGGCTAAATCCTCCCCTGCCAGGCCCCATTACCATGAGGAATTCATAGAGAGCTGACCCACACATATGGCCAATTTATATAACTGAGTTGAGCATTAATACTTTTTTTTTTTCTCACTGCATCATGTTTAAGTGATTAGGTCTAATGTGATGACTGCACTTGCATTTGGCACAGACATTCTGCAAGCTATAACTTACTGGCAGCTGTAAACTGTGTATTATAGATGTAGACCATTACCAATACATTTTTCTTAACCCCCAGTATTCTAAATGCAATAAAATGTAGTGTATGGGACCTCTGGGTTGGGTAACTTGCCAAATGTCACATTCTAATTTTTCATGTTCCATTAAAAAAAAACAAAAAACTTGGCAGAATGATGAATTGCACTATAATCTGGTATTTAAATATACACTCGTTATACTAGATGGCAACTTAAAAAAATTAACACTTTTAAACTCAAACACAGTAATAAATGTGAATTAATTATGATTTAGACAAAACTGAAATGTACATTTTTCAAATACCAGAGAAGATGGTAGCTTTAGTTCCATAGTTCTAACTTTTACCTTCTGCATTTGTTTAAATATATCTATTTATTTTTTAAAATAAGATTGCTAGATTGATATTGTGCACACTGCATTTTCTCATGACAGTGAAGTTGGTAGGTTGGGTCAGTTTGTACTACTGACTATGTTAGCATGTGCATCTATTTTGTGTCTTTGCAGAGACTGGTTTAGGTTTGATATTGAATGTATGTTCATGTTTCTGGAAGTTGCTCCTTTGCCCCTGGTTCCTCTTGGTGTTTTTTTAAGAAGTGCGTTTTTGTTTAGAACAGGCTAAAATGTAACTGCTAGAAATACAATACCTTAAAGGTTCAAGAACCCAAAAAGGACAACAAAGAGCTACCTTTGTCTCATGCTCAGTTTTTCACTGTTTATTTGCTCACAGCTATTTTCATTTTGAGGTTCCTGAAGGTCCGGTTTGTCTTCTTAACGCAACCATATTTCTCAATTCAGGCTTATTTACTGTAACGTCATCATCTACCAGTTTGTAGTCCCTTCTGTGTGGACATTATTTACCTGGCAAACTCTGGCTCCTCTTCCTTGCATCAGTCCTGGACTGGCTCCCTGCATACACCATGGAGTTAGACAACAATTTAGATGTGACAAATGTCTTTCCTGTGGTGGAAGCATTCTCAGTGTGAAAGAGTCAGAATTGACCTTGCATCTGTCACAGTAGCTCGAGCACATGGTCTCAACCTCTTTCCTCTGCTTCCTCCTGCATCCTGACAAGGAACAGGAATGGATGCTCCTCTTCACATGCCCCAAATCCTTCAAAGTCGTGTCAGTTGCTCTGTCATCACTTCCTCTGTGTTTCCTTATGATTAAGAGAACAGTGGCCAAAATTCAAGTGTCACTTTGCGAATGTGTGCCTTTCTGCCATATAATCCTGTCATGTCTGTGTGGCACAAGTCATCCATACTTAGGTTCTGGATGCACAGAGGGTGGCAGGGTGTGATTGATTGATCTGTCCTTAATATGACAGCCATTATGTTTGGTCTGACAGCTCAGCATTAAAAGTCACAATGGATGTAGGAACAACTGAGGCAGCAGGGCTCTGTTGCTTATTTCAGTTTCCCTCTTGTCTTTTCAAACTATAGGTTGCATCTGGCAAGTGTTAGACAGTCTCAACCAGTATGGTGTAGTGAGAAATAAAAAAAAACAAAAACAAACCACTGTATTACCACTCCTTTGATAATACCTAAGACATAGAGTTAGACCTTACAGTGACTAAGCAATGCTGTAATCTTCCAGCTATGAGAGAAGTCTACTGCTAACTAAAAAATTAATGTGCAGAGCCTCCTGTGAAATGTTTATCTGTGTGCATGTTGGTGCACTTGTTTGTGTGTGAGATATAAAGAATAAAGGCCTAATTGAGGAGAAACCATTCCTGCCAAAGTATTTTAGATAATTAGAAGCACTCTGTATTTTTATATTTTTATGAAATGAAACTACTTCTCCGAGGTAAACATTAGACTGCATGGCTCCAAAGTCTGGTTGAGAGTATAAAACATGTCTGCTGCCAAATGATGTTAAACTACTAAATGTAGTTGTAGTGTTTGGTTTCAGTGCATGTTCATGTGTTGCACTTGAATAGAAAAGCTACCACAGCAAATTTCACTGATCTGATGAACATACAGCATGTGCCAGTGCATATCATGTGCTGGTGTGAGCCACTATGCTTAAAATACCATTTTAGGTCACCTTTATGAGACAGAGAGGGACTAAAACCTGGGAAGCCAAATGGTTCATTTGTAAAACAGTGCAATGTCAAAGCTTGAATCGTGTCTTTTAATTTAAAAAAAATGACCCAAAACAAGGGGGGGGGGGGTTATGTATGTAGAGTACAGTATTTAAGCACTGTTCAACATAGATTTAAAGGTGAGATACTTGTCCATTTAGGAAAATTAGCTTTGATAATGAAGAGACTTGATCCTGACTGGTGTTAATTGGTCTGCTGAAAATGGCAGTGGTACAGAGCCTAACCACAGCATCAACTCAGCCTACTGAAAAACCAATGAAAAGCATTCTCAGTGCTCTCTCTAAAGTTTAGTAGTGTTTCTGGGAATGGGCACCAGATTTACTCTATGATGAATTTTTGTTTTGAGGTAATGGACTGTGTTCTGTGATTCTCTCACAGCTTTGGGATGGTGCCACCTTGGCTATGCTACATTTTATGGTTCATTAATCTACCTCTTGTGGTGTGTGCTCAAGCTGTCATGGTGTTTAATGTGCTTTGGATATCATATCTACAGTAGCTCACTGAATTTAAAATTGATAAGACTGCCTAGGATACGGAGATTGAGAAGGAGAAATAGAGAAATCCAGATTGGTATATATATGTTTATATGAGGTACCTAAAATAACATCCCTACATTGCATTGCATTCAAAGGAAAAGTTGCTAAGATGTTTATTCGCTTCACTGAATAACAGTTACCAATACACAGATGTTGCAGGGTGAGCACTATGTATAAACAGTTTTTGGGTAAGAGTGAGTTCTCTTACAGTAGCAACACCAACTTCAGTGTAACAAGGTCTAATCTATTTTCCTTTATAGCTAACTGGTGGAATTCATATGAAATTTCAGCACTGAATTTGCCTGAGTCACCAATAATTATGTAAACTCCACAGGGGTGTGCTGTGTGTTTATCCCTGGTGCCACTGTACCGCCGTGAACTCCCTGTGCAGGTAGTATGATTGGCACTCATAGGAGAAGACGTGTTTAGACACAACCCCAACATCTGTGCACAATTCTGTGTCGATATGAGCACAGTCCACTGCACCCAGTCCCACCAGACAGCCATGAATCCCTGTCATCTCAGCCATAAGTTAGCCCATCCATCTTCATTTCACGCTGGGAGAATGATAGGGAGGTGTCTTTTACCATCCCCAGATATTTGAAGGTGTCCACCTGGTCCATCAGCTGACCGTGCATCCTGTGATTCTGGGCTGTGATTCTGGGCTCATATAATGGCTGGAGGGTGTCCAGTTCCTCCTTGTTCGTGCAATACAGCTCCTTTTGTCTTACTGATATTCAGCTCTAGGCATCTTTCTTTAGTTGCCTGGGCAAAACATTTCACCACCAAAAGCCATGTCATCAGTACATTAAATAAATAGGGTCATTCCTTTCCTTCTGCAAGTAAGGCAGTTTGTATAAATCAACAAAAAAGAACTGGGGATAAGGCAGGCTTGCATTCAGAATTGGTTTACTGGATTTGCAACCACTGACATTGACTGTAGTCATTTAAGTGTTTAGCACAAGTCTTCTTTAGAATGGCAACAGTGGTTGATTCCTGGGAACTGAATCTGGGAACATAACTGGAGTTCAGGACAATGTCAATGTCAACCCTGGCTAGTTGGGTAGATCAGTCTCTGAGAACCCTGCCCTTCAGCCTGTCAGGGCAAAGGGCTTTCTGGGGATTGGCACACCCCAGGACTGAGGTCAGTAGTGGGGTTTTTCCCATTACAGGAACCTAGTGAAATGTGTTGCACTGAGTAATGCTCATCACGGGTTCTGCATTTGTTTCCACTACACTCGGCCCACTTAGGAGGTGCGCTCTGGGAGTTAAATTTCAGTACCCCTCAGGAGGTAGTACTAAAATCAAGTACCAGGAATCCGAGGGGGTGTGTGAGCACAGAGCAGTCGCTGGTGATTGGTTAAATGCCTGTGTCTTCACACATCAAGTATTAGCATTACAAGCAATGTGTGTAAACACAGAGCTAATTGTGCGTGTGAGAGAGAAGCCCCTCCCTCATCTAAACGGAGACTGACGAAGTGAAAATACAGTACAGACAGACAAAGCAGGACGGTCCATGTCAATTCCTGAGCCTATGTTTGGTGATGGTTGAGAGAAGAATGGCGCATACTGCTCATTAGGTTCCGATAGCGGAACTGCAGCATAAGTGTTCCTCTATTGTGTGTGTTTGATGGAAGAGGCTGACACTCAGAGTTCCAGTTGATTTGTTGGTTGGGGTCACTAAACCAGCTGAAAAAGTTATTCAGCTGCTCCACGAAAGAGGTGGGTTCTTGACAGTTGCTTTGGTCTAAGTAGACTGTGATATGATTAGACTGACCCTACCCCATCCATGCAGTTTAGTGCCTGACCTGCACTGCCCCTGTATCTAAGTGCTGTCTGGGCCTGTACAAATGGTGATAGTTGTCCATGTCATCCATCTTATGGATAATCTTAATTGCTAACTATGACGACTAATGGTGAAAACTAACAGTGAAATTTTGCATCATGCTGTCTCTGAAAAGTATCTGGATGTCCAGAAAGTAAATTGAATAACATGGCAGCAAAACTGAATAATTTACAGAACTGTGGATGTGGGCAATTTATTTTGCTCCAAGGCAGATGCAGTGCCAGCTGTTCGGAGGACCTCTGACGTCTTCAGATGAAATGGAAAATATTGGAAAGGAGGAGGGAGTTCTGACAGAACAGGTGGCAGTGAGGGAACACAAAGCCAGGAGACTCAGTGTGAGAAGAAATAAACATGAAAAGACGAGAGACTTTCTCAGTTACGTACAAACAGACACATTTTAGATACACGGTACCAGAAGATGCAAAGTAGTTTGTAACAAGTCATTTAATTAATCACTCCACAAGCAATAAACTAATGTCAACAGCATGTTTGTGTATCTGTCACTAAGCCCATTACTGCAGCATCAGTAATATTTTAATCACTTTTATTGACCAAGTATGTTTAACATTTGTCTCCAGAACAGAGACTCTCCACCGGAGAGAGCATTCAACTGAGGCAGCCATCTGCGGCACCATGTTGGCAGGACAACACCCTTTATTGGTCCCGCAACCCATTCACCCGTTCAAACACACATACTCACACACTGATGGTAGACACTGCCCTGCAAGGTGCTGATCTGTCCATTGGGAGCAACTTGGGATTCAGTGTCTTGCCCAGAAACACTTCGACATGTGGACTATAGAGAAAAAGATTCGAGCTGCCAACCTTCCAGTTAGGAGACAACCGCTTGTACCCCCTGAGGCACAGCCGCCCTCTACAAGGAGTATATTACACAAGTACACATCTTGGTATACAAATAAGAGCAAGATGTATTCAAATACTGTACATCTGAAGTGCTCTACCTTCGACCTGCTTTTTATTTATTTTTTTAACTACTGATGATGGTATTTCTGCTTTCTCCCAGATGTATTTTAGCATTAATTCTGTCAATGCATCACTTATTCAGTCATAATCAAGTCTGTTACTATACCAACCATTATATTTTTGTCTCTGGGTGTGGGGCTCACTTAGAGCACTTACAAGTAGCTGCGTTCTTCACAAGGTTATCTGGTGAGTAACTTGATGAATTCAGATATGGAGAATGATAATGTTCACTGAGAGTTACTTGATATAATTCTTTATGCAATGCTGTTATGACACACAGCAACCTCTGTAGTGCTCAGAAATTTAAAAAGCACAGTGGTATCTTGACTCATAATAGTCATTCATCAAAGTTCCCCCCAAGCTGTCAAATTTGTTGGTGCATCAAATAAATACAGCATTAAATTTAACATAACTGGTCCATCATTATGGTATAAGTTCGGATAGTTAGGTTATACTAGAAACAAAATGGAATGGTTTTTTTCATGAGCTCAGCTGCTCCCATTTTACTCCAGAACTGTCCCCTGGTCCATATAAAAGGCACATCTGCCCACAGAGGATCTTTTTAACAGTGTCATTAAGTCCAACAGTTCCCTCGCCTCTCTAAATGGGTGCTAGCTGGCTGCTTCTGGCTGGCACTGGCAATAGCAGGGACTCTAGAAATAATTGGGATGCCATTAAATTGCCCTCACCAGTTGCTGTTAATAAAGCTCTGTTCAACAAAATACCCAAAAGACATCCTCTATTGGATAATTTATACCTCTTGGTCTCACATAAACAAGTTACTTTTAAATAAGTAATGGGGCCCTAATTAGCCTCAGAGTCGCTCTTTTTCACCAAGGATTTTTGGTTTGAGGCTGATGACACAATAGAGAAAATGCAAAGTAAGTGAGACAAAGTTGGACTGACTGGAATACTATGATGTAATTTATTTGGTTCATCACAGGACCATAAAGATTATATTGTTTATTATTTGCTAACCAGATTGCTGCCAGGAAGTGTTGTCCCAAAACTGTAGCATTTTCCACTCCATGACAAAATGATTAAAAACTGAAAAACTCACACATACTTGTGAGTTTTTAAGTTTGTAATCATTTTGTCGTGAATCATTTTCTATGTGCTTTAGGGCATTGTTATAGCTTTGCTAATGGCACGTCTTGTCCTTTATTATTATTATTATTGTTATTGGTAATTTGTTTACTATACAAAACAGCAGAATTATGTGCAGAAAGCTGCTAATGCTGTGTTCATTGAAACCCGTGAAGATGTAAAGTAAAAAGAAAATATGTTGGTGACAATTTTCCTTATGTACAACTCTAGTTGATTATTTTTAATGTTAGACTTCTCATTTGGACAAATAAAAGAAAACTGAAAAAAACGGAACTGAATTTCAGACAGGCCGAATTCAAATTGCTCATTTTGTCCAATTGACTGTCTCACATTTGACATTCGTTCTTGTTTGTTTAAAATTTTTAAAGAATTAATTTTTTCCATTAAAACTAACCCTGTATTCTCAAGCTTCCCACAACAACACCTTAAATGCTTGTATAATAGGTACCACATGCCACAGCATGTAAGTCATTGCACACTGCGAACTAGCATCAGTGCACCTGTTAATACATCATTTTGACTTTTTCCCTCTTGATATTGCTGAATATGCCTTTTCCTTGCACATGTACATACGGTGTCTTTACTGCTTTTGCATCCACTTGCATCTAATGTACAGAATAACACAAGAACCAGCCATATGCATGTTTCTTCACACATTCCCAACCTCATTAAACACATGAACACTGACACATTAACATTAACACTTCCCTCATGCATGCTTGACACCCACATATACACTGCTCAGCGGCACCTCCTACATGCACACAAACACAATGTTCACACACTGGGGACTCATTAATTCACTGGCTGAGAGGAGAATGCCATTGAGGCCTACAGGGCTTGGCATAGTGTGTTTTTCCCTGTCAGGTTATAGTATCACAGCGTTGGTATCACGGTCAGGGCAGTGCATATCAACACTTGTTGTCTTGGATTTCAGGGGAGCGGAAAGGTCGCATGCTGTATCATTTAGAGGAGAACAGTTATGGAAAAACGAATGGACATTAAGTAGTGACCATCTAAATGGTAGGTCATATTCAACAATCTGCTGGATCTGTGGAATCATACATTGCATCTCCAGCTTCTCCACTGGCCAAAATATCTTTTGTTTCAAAAGTTGAATTAGCTGCTTGACATGTTGTTCCATGACTGAGCTTCTCCTCTAAGACTAAACCCAATGAACACCATTTTAGTCCAAATGTGTTTGTTTCTGTGATCCAAATCTATTATATCAGTGTAGGAGACTGTTTTTACATTTGCCAGATACAATACATGTACAACTTTTTCCAGTATTCCATATTTTGTCTAATTCAGTTGAATTTACCTACACTTATGATTTTAATATGGGATCAGGGCAGACTGACCCATAAACCCACCCGTAACTCATCTTTTCATCTAGCTGAACTTGTATTAAATGAAAATGAACAATGTCAGCAGAAGCACTCATTCATCGACAGCTTTGCAACTGCAAAATTGTAAAGATAACTGCGAAAGGGAAGTGACACCAGTAAGTGCATTTCAGTTACATGATGCATGACAGGTGCCTTTGCTTGCAGAGCAAGTACTCTCCCTCATAGCAATTACATTTTCTAAACTGACGGCATCTCCTCCACTAGTCGATTAAAGGTCTAGTTCTTTGACATGTATATTGATAAAAAGTTTAAGGCTGGTAGTCGCTGTTTTTCTTCCTTACTTTAGCACAAAATTATTTGCTTCCTAGACTCTTGAATTCTTGCCCCAGGTTCGGTCATCATCAGTCATTGTAAGAAAACAAAGAAATGCACATCTCCCTTAGAGATTTTCCCCAACCATACTGACTTGACAAATGGTTTTGGATAGTTGTTGTGCGTAGATTGACACAGCAAAAATGTTCACAGAGGTAATGGGTTTGTTCAACACAACTCCAACATGTGCAGTTGATCTTGATAAGCACAATACTCGATAACTCCACTGGGACAAAGCCAGCAACACTAGCTGAACTCCTTTCCACTCCAAAGCATCAGCTTCATTGAGTACATATTTGTTTAGTCTGATGTTTTGGACTCCTCTGAAAGTATTTCCCATCAGACTACAAAGGAGTTATGCCCTGCTCCCAATTATGTGTGCTGTCTGAAAGGCCAGGTAGACAGCTGCAGAAGCACCAGGGCAGGTTGGACAGGGAGAGCGAAGCAGGATGGCAGGGAACATCTGCTTAAGTGTTCTCAACTCATAAAAAGAGACAAAAGATGAGGCTAGGAAGGGACTCAGCGGCTTGTAAAATGCTGATCCGGCGGAGCACAATAGAACAAACTGTTGACATAGGTTATACACAGGTGCAAGCACCTGAACACCTTTTTTTCAGTGTTCAATACATTTTTCAAACATCTATTTCAGTGCCCTTCATTGAGATTGCATGTATCTTACTGAGGTTTATGTTTGCTAGTGTATGTGCAACATCTTTGAATTTTAATATCAATGTCAACATCACAACTGCTATAGCCAAACTGCTAGTACAACTACAGTACAAAACCATGGTCAAGTGAGTGCTATGTCATGCTTGTTCTGTTGCTTCCTGCTGTCTTAGCTGCCTTGCTCAAATGATTTTATTTCACTAGAATGAAGAAGTTAAGTGACCTGGGCATGATTTCTTTTGGCGCTTCTCTTCTTGCATCCTCTTCTATAATTATATCTCCTGAATGCTTTAAAGACCATTTGTGCTCCTTCCGGTTTGACAGTATAATATCTTTACACTGTGTGCTATAAAACAGCCAGTTATATTTGTGAAAGAATCAAACCTTGTTGTCTGCACATTATCAAGACTCCACCATAAGAGAGCTAAGTCTGCTCAGCAGCTAAATGAGCTGGCATTTTTATTTAATGTAGTTCTTTTCTTTTTGACTTTCAGAAAGATGAGGATGACCCAGGATTGATGCAAGGAATGGGGAAAAATAAAGTTGATGCTGAGGTGAGTTAAGAGGTTAGTCATTACTTGTGACATTTCTCTTCCTCAGCCTCATTAATTTAATTAGAGGCCTCTATACAGTACAGTCAAACAACATGATTATTTATGTCAGGAAATGGCATTAAGCTTCAGGGAAAATGAAATACTGCCTACTTTCACTCAGATGTAATGGGTCGTGATGGTGAAGCTCGAACACAGCACTGAGGTTTATTCACTGCTGACATAGATTAAAGAAATGAGAGAGATTTATTTAGGCTTTATTGGGCATAAATAAATCGGTTGTGTTCAAAACTGTGAGACTGCCTCATTATGACCTCCATCGTTGTTGACTTTGTGGCTGAAGAGGAATATTTGTAGGTGGAACGTGCACACACTTGTTCCTGAATTGACTTCAAAGTAAGTATGTTGGTCAGCCTTCATGTGTATCACAAAGGTAAAGCAGTAAGAGTGGCATTTAAACATTAGCTGTCATCCAGATGGATTCATGCAAGTGAACGATGATGCTGTGAAGCTGCGCTAAAGCTAAAGATTTACTGTGCTCTGTGCAGTCTGCACCACTTTGTCTCTTTGTTAGGCGATGTTATTGCATTGCATTTCTGCCCACTTCTCCATCTGCCTGGTGGAATAAAAACACTGGTATTCTCTCATTTGATTTAAAGTAAGGGATTACAGAATGCATGTAAAAAGAAGAATGCGTTGTATAAAGAATTCATAAAGGACAGATCCAAGAAGGCGGAAGAAAAATATAAGTTATATAAGAACAAATTAATTGCATTATTGAGGATATGTAAGAAACAATATTACTCTAAAGTATTAGAGGATAATACAAATAACATGAAAGGTACTTGGAATATATTAACTAAATTGATTAGAAAGAGTACTAGCAGGAGTAAATACCCTCAATATTTTATGGACAATGATACACCGGTCAACAGATTTGAGGATGTAGTTGAGAAGTTTAATAGGTTTTTTGTGAATGTGGGTCCTGGTTTAGCAAG
>NW_018127922.1:636017-691299 GCF_001952655.1 Monopterus albus | reverse complement strand
CCAATGATGGTAAGATGATGTCATGGGGTAGGACTGGATAAGTCTGACTTCTTCCTACTCCATTCAAGCATGTACTAGGTATAAGCAAATTGATATTGGATTATGTGTATGTGTGTTGTCATATCAACTGTTTTTACATGCTTGAAAGAATAAATCAAATCAAATCAAAGTCAAATTGAAATGCTAATATTAGACACACCATGCAGTTATACCAGGAAGAAAATAACTAACTTTTTTTAATTTTAGGTAATCTCTTTTATTATATTGGTGGTAGTGTTAGATATACTATATTGGCTTTCACAAAATGACTTACGGACTGCAATTCTAACATGGAAGAACTTTACATAACTCGCAGTCCCCTGATGCACTGTTGTTCCAGCTCATTGAGTTCATTAGATATTTTTTTAGTTCCTAAATCCTCAATGAAAAAGATGCCTTAAAAATAGGGTATGGGCTTTTTCAACTGCTGGGAAAGTCAGATTTTGCCATCAAACAGATTATATCCGGCACTGTCAGTTTACCTCAGTGTTTTACTGGCACTCACAGCCACATGCCCCCATTTCAACAGAAACCTGGGTGTGGACAGCAAAGAAGCAACTCCTCAAACTTACATAAAATTTGATGGGAAGAAGTACCCTGCTACACCCAGAGTTGTAGAAGAGTTAGTGACACAACCTTTATTGTAAACCTTTAAGTTTTAAACTTGGGCTACATTTGCAAGGAAATAGTTTTGTAGCATAAGAAGTTTAAAGTTGGGGTAAATCATGTAATATGAAAGCAACTCTAAGGTCCCATTCCCTCCTTCACATCACAGATTATTTGATTGAACAACATGAACACATTGGCTTGTTTATCAGCGAATAATATTATATCCTGTTTTCTATCTAATACCTTTGTGCTGTGTATCAACCTTGAATTATGACTTACTCCAAGCTGCCAAGCACCTCGCTGAAAATCATTTTGCAAAACCCAATATCTAACAATCAGCTCTGATTATAGACCCTGCAACACTGCATAAATTTTTTTTATTTAGGGCCACTGCATAATTTTTTTTTTAAATTCTGACTTTATTCTCAGAATTTAAAGTCAGAATTCTGAGAATAAAGTCAGAATTTTGAAAAAAATGTATGCAGTGGCCCTAATACTCTTCCGTAACAATTTAACTTGCCAGTCAGAAAATTTAAACTACCCGTGTGAGAAACATGACTGGGTTTGCTCTAAGATAAGTGTAGTGCACAGACTGGCTGAATCATTTCTTGGGCCTCAGTTAACAACAAAGAAATTGCATAATTTTTTTTTTAAATTCTGACTTTATTCTCAGAATTTAAAGTCAGAATTCTGAGAATAAAGTCAGAATTTTGAAAAAAATGTATGCAGTGGCCCTAATACTCTTCCGTAACAATTTAACTTGCCAGTCAGAAAATTTAAACTACCCGTGTGAGAAACATGACTGTGTTTGCTCTAAGATAAGTGTAGTACACAGACTGGCTGAATCATTTCCTGGGCCTCAGTTAACAACAAAGAAATGTGTATTTATCAAAGTTGTGCATGCACTACTTCACCCACTGAACAGTGATTTATCTAACCTGTTTAATTTGTCTGCTTGAGCATTTACATGTAGAAAAGAATCTAAAATATGCAAAATCCACAAATTTCTAGTAGTCTTAATTTGGGGTTTGTGTATTTTGATAAATCAGATTCTATGTGCAGAAATGAGTGTACACATGGGTAAAGCAGTGAATGACTGAAAAATGAGGCCCCTGCACACCTGTTAATGAGAGGATAGGGGCCACTGGCCCAGTCAACTGAGTTCAGCATCCATGCTAGTCAAAAAGAAGATAAAGCAACAACCACTACAAATAGATAAAGTGGCAGCCTGCTAGAAGCCCAACTTTGGCACCCCTCCAGTGAGGTTTTTGAGACAATCAATGTAGATACATGATACTGAAAGGCTGTATCCTGAAGTAAAAAATCCTGTTACTTCTGTTTGGACAGGCACAGCACTCAGACAGGGGGCCCCGAGTCCACTGGGGCCTACCCATAATGATGAGTCTAGACAGTCATATGTAGGGAGTGCTGCAAGATTACTCTGTCCCAGTGGCCAGTTTGAAATGTGGTCCAAAAGAGTCCACTATAAAGTGCACTATAATTAAGTGCATGGTTTTATCCTAGGCGCTAATTATTGAAGAGCAGGTATCATCAACTGCAGTATTTGATTGTGATGTGGTTGCACATGACACAAAAGAAGCTGGAATTTGATAGTAAAAGATCCAGACCAGGATGATTCATCTTCTGGAAATGCTGGCACTTTGATTAGTCAAAATAGATTGCAGTTGATATGGAATTTTGTTGTTGCAATGAATCATAATGTCTGCATTATTTCATTTAGTTCTGTTTAATGTACCAGGACTGTGGCACCTTCATGTTACCTGGCGTGGAAGGCTCTCCCAAGCTCATACAGTCAGATTTTTAACCTCACAGGTAGAAGGAAGCGCTTTAGAGGTTCCAGCTGGATCCACACCTCATATAGTAAAGCATTACTCCTCATTTTCAGAAGGTTAAGCTTCAGGTTTGTGTATGCATGATATATCTATTGAGATGTTTAATTTTCCTTTAGTTGCATTTTTAGTGGACCATAACGGCATGTTTTAGCTCTTTATCTTCAAATTACCTTTACTTCAAATTTTAAAATACTCTAGGTTTTTGGACACATTTCTTTTCCTACTAGTATTTACTGGTGGATTTCCTAGTAGCAGTCATTGGTTTCCATTCATTTTCTGCAGGATATGAGCAACCTCATGAAAGTCAGAGATCATTTCACACGCTTTCATATCACCTTAAGTATTACAACAGCCTTTTTACCTGCCTTAATCAAAAATGATTAACTCCAAACTGTACATGACTCAGCTGCCAGGCTTTTATCCAGAACCAACTGTGGTGATCACAGCACACCTATTTTAGCCTCTTTGTGCTTCCAGTATGTTATAAAATTGATTTTTCAAACCAAACCAACCCACTCTGTGTCATTTACCTAAACTGATTAAAAATTGGATAAGACAGACTAATTGGTCTGCATTTAATGATCTAACAAACACAACCACTGTTAATGTTGGGAAACAGGGTCTAGTGAGAAGGGTAACCTTTTCACAGATAATATGAACATTTGCTCTTTTGTAAGGAAGTTAATTATGAGCTTGGTTTTACCTTTGGATGGATGTAAACTCTGACAAGTGAACCGGCTTTCTGAAGGTGAATAACTGCACCCAATTCAAATGATTAGAAATTACATACACTAGTATATGGTGTAATTTTCTATGTGGCTGATTCTCAGGAGACTTTAAGTATCCTGAGACCTTTTCTTCTGAAGCAGTTTCTACTGCCCTTTCTCTCATGTTGTTATATGATACCCTACATCTGCACACTTGCACATACAGTACATTGTTACACGTGTACACCATCCCTTACCTTGGGCAAAGTCCCCTGAGTTTATCCCATCTTGATGATCTCATGTTTTACAGCCTCGAAACTTAGCAAGGCAATTATGATCTTGTATTCAGTCTCCTCTCTTCAGATCAATACTCTGTTTGCATGGCTGTGGTCCAGTGGCTCCGTTAAGAGGCACAGATACAGAAGCCAAGTAGATGATGAATTTCACTGTGGCTTATTCTGCTTGTCAGGGGGACAACCACAATGTCAGTGCAGTATTGAGGGCAATCTTTATGATAAACTGGTCTCTCCTTTTGTGTAATAAACAAAAACATCCCACCTGTTTATCTAGTAATGATGGATGTCAATTACTGGGTTTGGAGTATAATATACCTTAAATTGTGATTGATTTCTTGATCTTTCCTTGATCTTTATTGTTATCCAGGAGACTGTTTAGGGCTGATCAAAGCCACCATGACTGAGAGATTAGGCTTTTAACTTTTGATCCAATAAATCATGAGCTAATGAAGGGAAATGCGTGTCTGATTTTACAATTTGGTTTCGATTGGATCTGGTTAATTTAAGGTTCAGCCTTGTTTCCATTTTGTGCAAATGATGTCAAACCAATTTTTTGATGCCTAAGTTGTACTGCTGTACCACTTCGAACACATTCATGTTTAGCTGTAGTTGTTTTATTGGTTTCATTCGTACTCCAAAATTTCATTTTATTTTGTACTTCTAGACCTTCAGAAGAGATTTGATTGCATCTTGCTCAGTTTTATCAGTCATTTCATTTGGTTGGTGCCACAGCAGCAGTGAAATTGAATGAAAGCTGTGGAAAGTCTCACTTTATAAGTCTCACAATATATTCACCTCGTATCTCAGATGAATCCCTCATGGGAACTCAGTCAAATCTTTCTAAGGACATATCGAGCACATTATTGATTTTTAACACTTCACTTCATCTTAATCAAATGGCACTTAGACCTGAATGCCCCAAAACAGACAGCTTTGTCCACCCCTTGTTCTCCAGTTTGTCCTCCCTCTGCTGCCTCCATCCTCATCTTTTCTCACTCTGCTGTCCCACCTTGTCCTCTTCCAACCCACCCTCTCATTGTCTGAATCCTATGGCGAATAGCTATTGGAGGGTCAGCAGCATGAACACTGGTGTTTCTGCTTTCTGCTGTTATTGTTCCTCTCTGTGTCACTCATCCTGTAGCATGTAGAGGTCAACAATAAACAAAGCAAAACAACAGTGCAGGTGCGGGACTAACAACAGTTCAAGGAAGGTGTTAAGAACTTGTTCTTTAGCTTTTACTCTTGATATTTTTGTTTGCTCTTAACTTGCACTGTCTGGGAGAAACAAAGGACTATACACATTTTTACAGTATATAGTGAATGCAGACAAATTTAAATGAAGAAAATGCAGCTGGAAATGCACATGTAACATAGTACTTTTACACTGTAAAATTAACATTTTTACTTAAGTTAAGGGTGTGAATACTTCCTCTGATGCTAGTGCTAACATGTAAACTAACATACTTTCATTATATAACATGGTATAGTTATATGCATTTAAAGAAAATCATGTTTATGATTGTATTTATTCTTTAGTGTCAATCTAGCTCTGCAGTCCAGCTCAATCAACTTGCATAGTCACTTGCAATTAAAAAAGACCCCTCTGTATTAATTCGAGGGTCATTGCAGCTGATAATAATAATATTAACTGTGTAACATTGTAAACTGTAATACAGTGAAAATGTGATATTTTCTGAGACTGTTATGATGCAGTGAAAATCGCACACTGCTGCAACCCTAGTGCAACAATTGTCCGCTGTTCTCAATATCTGAGTCCTGAAAGCTCACTGGCGTGAGTGGTGGTGATTTCCACAGTCCGGGACAGACCTACCTCTCTTAACCAGCCTGTTAAGTCTCTTTCTGTCCCTGTCCATGCTACCTCCTGCCCAAACCACAACGGCATAAAAAATTGCAGATTCCACCACAGTATCACATATTGTCAGAAGGAGTGTCACACAACCACCAAAGGACCTCAGTCACATCCATCAATGGCGGTGTTGTCCGAGAACTTTTGTAGATGACACTGGTGGGAGTTGTACATGAAGTCTGACGTGTAGAGGGTGAACGGAAAGGGGGAAAGCACTGTCCCCTGGGGGGCCCCCGTGATGCAGACTACCATGTCCAACACACAGTCATGCAGCCTGACGAACTGAGGTTTGTCTGTGAGGTAGTTAATGATCCATGCAGACAGGTGTTGGTCCACACCTGCCCCCGTCAACTTCCCCCTAAGCAGCGATGGCTGGATTGTGTTGAAAGCACTGGAGAAGTCAAAGAACATGACCCTCACAATGCTTCCGGGGGACTCCAGGTGACATAGGGCTCGATGCAACATGTAGATAATGGCGTTATCTACCCCGATGCCAGGTCAATATGCAAACTGCAATGGGTTGAGCGCCAAGGTCAGTTTGGCACGAAGGTGGCCGAGGACAATCCTCTCCATGGTCTTCATCAGGTGGGAGGTCAGGGCAATGGTTCTGTAATGGTTCAGGTCCTTAGGATGAGTTATTTTAGGAACCGGGACCACACAGGATGTCTTCCACAGAGTCGGGACTCTCTCCAGGCTAAGAGAGTCAAAGAACATGACCCTCACAATGCTCCCGGGGGACTCCAGGTGACACAGGGCTCGATGCAACATGTAGATAATGGCGTCATCTACCCCGATGCCAGGTCAATATGCAAACTGCAATGGGTTGAGCGCAAATCTGTTAAAGAAATGATTCAATTCGTTTGCCCGGGCCTTGTCTCCTGCAACCTGGCGGCCATTCCCACTTTTTCCGTGGCCCCAGATGTGTTTCAGACCTCTCCACACCTCACTTGCGTTGTTCGTTTCCATGCTCTGCTCTAGCTTCTTCCTGTAGCTAGCCTTGCACCTAATCTAAACCCGATTTTCTAGGCACATATAATTTTGCTGTTTGTCATTAGATATATTTTTGATTTGGTTAAAACTGAGACATATTTATGATTTATAACCAAAATGAATTTAAATACTACTGTGAATTGTTTCGGGAGAAAGAGAGAGGCAAAAATCTTCCATTGAAGGAACTCTAAACTGTGTACCCAGTGCACCAGCATCAGCTTCTTGGTAACACAAAATGCCTCTTTAGTTCTCTAGTAGAGTGGCCAGAGATAACATTTAAAGCAATTTAATATAAACAAATTGGTATATGAATCTGTTATTCCTTAATACATTAACTTCATTTACACAATACTAAGTATTTTTATGATCCACTATTATTCGTGATCTCTCTATTCTCCCTTACATGTCAATAACTTGTTTTATAACTTTAGCATTTAGGTCTTAGACAGTAGTTGAGTGTTATCTGATGTTAAAGGGAATTACAAATGGCTTGTTTAGAATAATTTGTTTTGCTTCTGATTTTTGCATTAATAAGGTATTAAGTATTAATGAGCACGTTGTTCCACCCTGGAATTTGGAGCTGGTTTTCATGGCTGCAAAAACGTCTCATTTATGCCCATCGAAATCGCACTGAGACAATCAGTATGAGCCAGTTAGTTAGTAAATTACCTGGGGCCATCACTGGCAAATAATATCCTGGAATACCAGGATAAATGTATCTTTATCATGGCATTGTGTGTCATAATACACCATATATATTGTGGTTATTTTATGACTCTCCAGTTTGCATGTATCTCTATGTAGTGGGTATTTTTCTAATTAAGAACTGATGGTCAGATTTTTTTAGATATTATGTAATAGGCTGTGGCAGATTTGATATGGCCAAGGGTCCTAACAGCCACTCATCACATTAGTAATTATGTAAAACAAAATTGACTGAACTGAGAAAACGGGCACCAAGATGAAGTTAGAGGTCAGTGATTATATGTTGTTAGGGGAGAATTTATCATTGCCTGGGCATTTTAACTACCTGTCAATGTGTGCCGTCACTGCGGGAAGCTCTCCGTGAGACTACAACACCAAAGGGAATTATCAACAGCAGTGCAAGTGCACGCCCTGGTCCGTAGCATCATAATGTTGTATGCTTCACTGGCACGTTCATTCAATGTTTGGAGGCGGCTTTTCCTGCAAGGTCACAGTCATTTCGCTCAGCACTGGAGGACACAACGGGACTCTTATTTTGCAGTCTGTGCTTAAAGAAGCATGAAACATTTCATGGCTGTGCAGGACTATTTGGTTCTTCTTACCATTGCTAACTCTGAGAGACGAGAAAGTCCAAATAACTTCAAAACAGTGCTGATTTATTCAAAGGATCACAGGTAAAATTAACATTACACGCTCAGGTATCTTGCACCTCCAAACTGCTCGCAGGCAGATGCAAGATGAAAGACCCTGAACCCACCAGGCCTATACATTATATCCCCTCGGTTGGGCTAGACCCATACTACACAGAAACGTCACCCGAGACGTCTCTGTTGCCAGCCTTGCAGCTGGCCATAGCAGTAGTCAAAACATGAAGCAAATCAATGTGCGTGTGTCTGTTGATTAAGTGGTGTGTAACTAAAAACATTCTCACGACCTCTAGTAACATGTCGTGACTTAAACATAAGAACATATTATGGCTAAGGCTACAGTTATACACGTCATAATAATAATATTAAACACCCTGTCTGCTGACAGTCATCAACTCTTCTCTCTAGTTATCCTTGACCAGATGTACCCTGTAGAAACTCATAAGCATGACTAAGCTTTTAACAGTCTAACTAGACATCCTATCTCCACTAAACATTTCTAATACATAAAGTATCTATCTAATTTCTATCTGACTAAAAATACCTAACAGCTGGCAGCGGCTCTGAAGGTGTCATTTGCCTCCTCACTTCCAAAGCATAGGCTGTGACGAAACCTTAAAAAAAAATGTTTTTACTCGGCTACTTTTTTTTCTTTATTTATTTTTTGCAGGCAACAAATGGCTAAGAGGCACAGCAAAACTTAACGCCTGAGTGTCACAGAAGAATTTAGTACCTGTCTGCTTTTTGTGATAGTTATACAAGTAGGTCTGTGTTACTTAACACCCCCGATCTAAATGAATGAATGAGCGGTTGCATCGCATGTCAATGAAGTCACTTAAAAATATTTTTCAATTTTCAACATCAAGCTAAGTTGATGGGATGAGCACAGGCATGTAGTGCGTCAAATGCATTTGAGCTGCTTTAGCCTTTGCATTTCTTGGGCACATTCTCACTGATAGTCCTCACAATTTACTGTAGTTTATGGTACAAAATATTGTCTACGAGACATTATACAATAGCATCTTCAAGCTTTTCGCTTTAATTATGATAACCTGTGCAGTGAAGAGGCAGGAGAGGGGCTGGAAGGCACGAAACGGATCACACTCAGAACTTTATTCAAGGTTCAGTGTGGAATTTTATGTCAGTCTTTAAAAAAGGAGAACAAGATACCATCACCCAACAAAATTTTTACAGAAGCAACAACAACAAAAGAAAAAACAAAACTAATTTTGTTCTTTCCATAACATAGTCTGAACTATTGATGGAACCCATGCAGCAAAATTCCTACTATTCAAGCTGTGAGAAGTAGGAAAGATTTGATGTCAATAACCAGAACAGATGGGCTCTAATAATTCAATCATGGCAATCACAAATGAAAGGGCACCAACAACTGTTTCAACTATCCAAACAATTGTTGTTTTACTCTTCTCCTGATCAGCAGAGTGTGAATTTGTTAACAAATAACCTTTAACTAGTATGACTGAAGGTAAACACACCTCGCTAAATAAATAAGGTCCAGTGGTTTGCTCTGTTTGCATTGAATGATCAACCAAACTTTGAGAGAACAAGAGGGGAGACTGGCCATGCAGGTGGATATTTATTACATGATGTTGAGCTACTTTTTTGCAAAGAATTCTACCTGAACACAAGGGAGACAGAAGGTGCGTTTTCTTTTTCTTGATTTTGCTTTTCTTCACTTTGTCCCCAGGCAGAGTGTAGCAGCAGGAAGTAGAGGCAGGAGGATAGTGAGAGGGATGAGGTTGTTGTTGGTGACAAAGACGCATCATCAGGCTGCAGCCTGAGTTAGGAGTGTATTGGGATGAAGAATGGTTAGAGACTGTAATGAAACTTGTTTGGAGTGTTCTTCAGGTGTTCTCTGGGCTGTGCAGGGAGGATGAGGGATGGAGTGAGGATGAATGGAGTAAGTGAGATATGTGGCTGGAGGCATGGGGTGAATGAGTCCCTCACCGACTGTTTGTCTGACTGACTTACTGACTGAATGTGTTTATGCCAAACATGCTTGGGCAGCTTATTTGCTTAACAGCTCACTTGTACAAGGAAAAGTGATATCCAGGTATCCAGGTGTTGTCTAGCAATTAGAAATGTAGTGGATGCCTATATGAATTTAGAGCAAAGCTGGTGATAATTATTTGTATCTTTTTTCCATAACAGTGGTGGAATGTACCTAACTGCATTTACCCAGGTACAAATTTGAAGTACACTTGCACTTTGTATACTAATATGACATGCTACAAGTTTAACTCGCAGTACACTGACTCACTGAATCAGTGTATTGTGGATAACAACAAGCCCAAGTCATCCACAGTGATTTTGTGCCTTGTCTTCATCCAGAAGTCCTCAATCAGAATAATCTAGGACAGCAAAAAAACAAATTTACAGTGACAGAAGAAGAAATACTGTAGATCAGATGGATGAAGTGAAGAAAGAGCTTATTACTCTCCTTTTCTTGGATGCCTTCTGCACTGTAACTGTGCCTCCTTATTTATTATTAAAGCAGTCGGATTAATCTTTCATGCACAGGAAATTAAAGAACACAGTGGTGAAGTATGTGAATGACGGCAGTGACAAAGCAACAGGCCAATAATGAGGGAGAGAGGGCAGTGAAAGAGATAAAGAAAAGTAATGTGAGAATGAAAGAGGAGTGATAGAAACTGTGGTAACTAAGAGGTGAGGATGAGGTGGGAGAGGCAGAGTGTAGGGTGACAAAGACCTTGTTAGAGTGCATCTGTGAAAAAGGGAGAATGATAGAGGTGAAAGAAAAAGAGGGAAAGTGTGGGTGAAAGGAAGCACCATGCTGTTGGGTCCTGGTTTGCACATCTCCAGCAAACGATGGGAAACCACTTTTCTGTCTAGTGCTTGTTTCACACAATTGAGATCAATAGCTATGAATGATATTGTGCATGGTGACATATTTAGGCTGACAGTGGAGTTTAAGGCTGCTTGTAAGGCCTTTTGGAATAATGGAGATACTGTATTTTGAGTTTGTCATGATCCCAGCTTTGGTCCATGTTTTCCCTGCCTTTTCCTGTTGTTTACTCCAGCCACCTTACCTGTATAGTTAAACATTTTTGTCAGCCATGTTATCTGTACTTTGGTATTTTACTGAGCCAGCCCTACCTGCATTGTTGTACAGTAGTTTATACACTGACTGGCCACTTTATTAGGTACACCAGTACAATTGTATGCAATTCAATGCAGCATTTCCGCCTTAACATCTGTGTCTATGGAGCTCAAAATGTTTTTGGTGAAATTGTCATAAATGTATAAACTCAATTATGTGTTTAAAAGTGGTGTTGAACTGGGCTATATTATGTTCAGAGGTGTCTCTATATTTTTGTCCTCCCTAGCTATGAGAGTGTTAGAATATTAGGAACACCTCGAGGTATAATTTAGTCCAGTTTATTACCGCCTTTAGTTTGAGCTTCATCAATGCAGATGTTAAGGCATAAGTGTTACACTGAAGCACATACAGGTAGCAGGTATAGGTACAGGTGTACCTAACAAAGTGGTCAGTGGGGCAGCTGCGGCTCAGGAGGTAGAGCAGGTCGTCTGCTAACCAGAAGATTAGTGGTTCGATTCCTGGCTTGTCCAGTCCACATGTCGAAGTGTCCTTGAGCAAGGAGGTGATGTGTATGAATGTGTGAGTGCTTGGAGGTGTGCATGGGTGAATGGCCAAATAGTGTGAAAGTGCTTTGAGCGTGCTGCAATGCATAAAAAAGCACTATATGAATACAAGACCATTTACCATTTATACCTGTACCAGCCCACACAGCAAAGGAGGGAGACTGTAAAAGAGTGGAGGACGTGGGACGAAGTGGGAGCAAGAGGCGATGCCCTTGGTTACTTCCCTGAAAGGAACATAAACCCTATTAAGTCCTCAGGTGATGCTTTCTAAAAAAAAAAAATAAAAAAAGCTACTGTATAGGTTCTTCATTTCACCTAGCCACACGACCATAGATCAGTGCTGTGTAATGCTTTTTCTTCATCATGAAATATGATCACAGTCTGTCAAAGTGTACTGTATATCAGCCTAGACACCATATATACTAAGAGCACAGAGAGCTCTGTGGACAGAATCCAACTGCCTCATATATCATAGACCCCATAAAGTTACACTGCCCCCAAGTGTTACTCCCTCAAGAGGGAGGGTGTGGGGTTCTCTTTGGAAAAGGACAAGCTTCAAAAGCAACAAGCTCGTACATCTATAAGCCTTTCAGCTCTAGACACATAAAACAACTTTGTTTACAAGTACTTGTTGAGAGGGTGGTTTAAGTGGACACAAGCCCAGTGCCTGCAGTAGACACAGTATGGACCAGTGCCAAGTAATGCCAAATCTTTATGGGCACTTGGAACTGTTGAAATAAATTTGGGGTTTCTGTGGTTTTGCATGTTATCCCTAAATAGGTGTTGAGTTTATTTAGACCAGTAGAGGACAGGGAGCACTGGTTTGTACTTTGCCTTATTTATTTTTAATCATTTGCACGTGATACTGGTGTTGACATGTCTCATACCAGTCTTTGTCTGGACTTGTAATACTTGTTGTTAGACTAGTTTAGGATTTAAAATTTGAAAGTATGTAGGTTTTTTTTTTTTTTTAAACCAGACCACAGCAACTGATGTTGGCTAATTAGTTTGTCCTTCCAGAGAGGCAGAGCCATACGTGGACTCCTATATTCTGTCATCTTGCGTATGTCCTTGACGTAAGATGAATGAAGTACCTCTGTCTACCACTTCTCACAGGAGACTGCTGGGGTGATAAAGTATGCTCTTGCATTACCACCCCTGTGGCCCATAAAGTCACATCGTCCTAGTACCACTGCCTGTGAGAACTCATAGATCTTGATCTGCTGAACAGCAGGGGTACAGCAGATGTTTAGGGAGCAGGCTGAAGTTATGGCCTGAGGGACTGCTGGCAAAATCATTGTTAAAGTGTGTCATTTATTTGTAGACATGAAGTAGTTTTGCTGTGTTGCATTTTGTTTTGTGGTTCCAACATTTAGGGTGTAAAGATTTTAATAGGAAAGGCTAAATAATCAGCACTCACTGCAAAGAATTCAAATTGAAAGCAGTCTCTTTAATATTTGTCTTTTTGTTTTGCCTGTGGCTCTCGTATTGAGCCAGTTTCTTTAAGTACAGTTTAGCATGCAAGGAGAGAAGTGTGCAGAGCAATGAGGCTGCACTGCTGCTGTGCACCCATTTGCTAAGACAGTATGGAGTAGATGGTACTTGTATGAAGTTTTGCTGTAGTGAGAGGGTGACGGCAGAGAAGACAGAAACAGAGAAAACCATCCTGCTTCGCCTAATTATGAGTCCCCTTAGAGTGAGTTTTATTTCTTGATATCCACCAAATCTTTATCAGTCCAGGGTTCCTGGTTTGACAGCGGGAGCTCAAATTGTTATCAGCACATACAAACAGTTGTTGACAGACAGAAGCTTTATCTGTAAAGCTAGCAGTAAATAGACTGAGAAGGTGAAGCTAATTAAAGTTGTGTGGCTTGTCTGCCTTGTCATCATGATCATTTATCAGAGCCATGCTATTCCAGATTGCTTAAGTTTCAGCTCAGCACTGAGATCAGCCACCTCGGAGTACTCATTGGACCGTTATTTGATGAGAAATAGGGATCAAATCTAGCCATGCAGAAGATGTAGGACATGCCATCACTATAAGCAGAGTTTCATTTTTATTGCACATCTATGTATTAAAACTGGATAACACCCTATTCAAAGTCCTGGCTAAATTTTTACATATCTTTGACCTGCCGGATATATTATGATGGGCTTTGTAATGTAAAAGGTTTTCCGTTAACAGTGAACAGGGGTTTATTAGGCATTGTTGAATTATCCCAATATGTTTCAAACAACTGCACTTTTTAAAGTAAACTACTGTCTTGTCTCATCTGATGAACACTGATTTGAGTTTCTGGTAAACAAGAGCAGAATTATCATTGAACGTTCACAGCCTCTCGATCAATCTGATGTGACCCAATCTATCAATAAGCCAAGTGTCATTAAGCATTTCACCTAAATGTGACATTTAGCTGAGTCCTAACTGATTGTGCCATGTTCTGTGAGATTGGGTAAACTGTTGAAAATCAAAGGATCCAAATGTTGAGATGGAGCATCTGCCACACTGACATTTAACTGGCACACTGTCTAACCACCCATAACTGTGTGTGTCTCTCTGTCATTGCCTATTTCTTTGTATGGATCTGAGGGGAAGAAAGTCCTAAGCTCACATATGTAAATCTAGGTCTCCCAAATTTTGATTAAATGAAGTGATATACTAGAATGTAGCATTGTGCGTGAAAAGTGAGAGAAATGTCTTCCAGCCAGAAAAGCCTCATAGCACGTAGACAGCTGATCCATGCACCATGACTAGGATAAATTTGGAAGCTGCAAAATACTGTAGCTTAATGTTGGCTGTGCCGATAAGTAATGCTCTTGGTAGCAAAAGGTGCAGTATATTCCCCTTAACATACTAAATTTAATGTCTGAAAAAAATTACCAATACAAGGAGATGTAGGTGTAAATGAAATGTTTCACATACTGTACTGTACATCTTTAAAGACTACTAAACATGCACATAGTGTACTCTACATACATATAAATACAGTAATGAAATTGTAGGGTGCTTACACAATCCGTACAATATGAGATTATTGCTGTTTAGGGGACAGAGTATATTAATGAACTGTGAGATTTTAAAAACATCATTCAGCCATTAAAAAAGATAATTGTTTAGTTACAACCCTAGTGTGCTCACATGTGTACCATTACTAGGCAATTAACATATAACTGCTGACATACATACTGTACAGTAGCTTTTTGGTTGTTATATAATACTGCACGTGATCTATTGTTCCTTTTGGCTTTGGGCTTTCATATTGTATGTATCCGTGGACTGAATGTTCACACTGCACTTAAAGTTGTAAATTTGCTCCACCTTGTATACACTCATGAGATAGTAGCCGTGCCACTCAAACGCAGAGTGCTCCTCATTCAGTCTAGAAAGCTTTTCCCTGTAACACAGTATCCAAGTTACTTCACACAGAAGGCAGGAACTGTGAAAGTTTGTGTTCCCTTTATGTAAATCAATCCCCTTCTTCTCTTTAATTCAATTCCCTTACTTCTACTTTTAGCCTTAAGATTTTTTCTCATTACAGCCCCTTCACCTCTTCTTCTTGGTCTCATTTTAGTTACTGTAGTTCCACCCGTGCTCTGCCTTTCTGTCTGTTCCTATCACTCTTACACTCGCTTGGTTCCTTCCTTTTGCCATCTCTCCCATGTTGCACCTCTCTCTTTTCCCACCTCATGCTCATTAGGTCTAATGACAGCTCAGCTTCCTCCAAACAGAGTGTCCGCTCCTTAATGGCCTGGCCTATAACGAGCTCATTTAAAGGCGTGGGACAGAGGGCAGCCACTGGTGTTCTGACAGGCAGCCATTTAAGGGCAGTCTACTGAGGTGTCCACACTGCAGGTCCCATGTCAGCCATCCAACTACCCAGCCTACCATTTCTTTCTGCCCTTCTGTCTTGACAACCTCCCCTCTTGCATCCCACTAGTTTCCCCCCTTGTTCTGAACTCTCTTCAGGATGGCTGGTTTTCTTTCTACTTTTCTGCTGTCTGACCGTCACTTTCTTCGTTCTTTCTCCTTTGTACGGAGTCTCTCTTTCATAATCACTGCTCATCAGTGGGGAGCCCTGTGTCAGTCTCCACTGTCTGGAGCCTGATGATGACATATGAAGCCAGGTTGCCTAATTGTGGTGGTCAGTTTCATAAAAAAAAAAAAAAAAAAAAGAAGCCATAACAAATGGACCTCTCGTCATGCCAATGAAGAATAATGGTTCTTTTATTGCAGGATTAATCTTAATGACCCCATTGCTCATTGGCTGACCAAGAAAGCCTCTCATCCATCAGTTGAAAGCAAAGGAGAGAGGGCCACTGAGATGAAAACCTCCCTGTTGCCCTGCAATTACTCAGGGTTCCAGGCTGACCCTCAAGATTTCTCATTGATCTTTGATAGCTAATACTGTAGCTACATCTCCTTGGTCTTCTTGGCTTTCTTTTGCCGAGATATTGGCAGATATATTCCTGAGGTGCTACTTCCCCATCAGGCTTCTGTTTATATTCCCATCATCTACTGTCTTTATCGGCACTCCCCTTCCACTCCAACCCCCATTCCTATCTTCTGGAGAACTAACTGGAGTTTGATTGCATGATTTATTTATTTATGTAAATTGTTGTTCCATTATTGGTTTAATGAAGACTTAATTATGGAAGATGGAATAATGCGGAAGTAATAATATAGGAAGGAAGAGACTTGTTTTACTGATGCCACTGAAGGCATTTTATACAACACTTACAGCAGGTACAGTATGACTAATGTGATTGATTTTTGTTCCATTAAAGAGGGCCCTGTGGAATTTTATTGTAAAAATACAAGTTATGTTTATATTGTGTAACTCACCAAAATACACTGTGTATTTGATGTGTAATAAAAACATGCCAAATACATGTCTGCTTTTCATAAAACATTACATCCATATTTACTAGCTTTCAATCTACCATTATTATGACTGTGTCGCCTGTGTGCATGTGTGAAAGAGAAACAAAATGGGGACTGAGTAACAGTGCCATAGTACTACTGTACTATAGGTCTAAAACACCACAGCCACGCTTTAAGTGCCTTAGTATTAAAGTAAATCATTGCCAAATGTTTGAGAGCTCATAAAGCAAATTTCAAGTGCTACTCAGTTTTCATGTCAGCATCTGAGAGCACACAAGCACAGATTAGTAAGAGCAAAATCAGATTTGAGTGTGCAGATCCAACTATGCATGCACTCATTTCTGAGTCTGCTCTATTTTCTCCAAGGGTTTTGATATGAAAGTATGTTACAGCCAAAATATTTGAGCACATACAAGCCAAATTTCAAGAGCTTTTCAGTTTGCAAGTCAGGGAGTGCACAGGCTTGGATTTGTAATGCAAAAGTTACTTATAAATGGTCATGTATTTATATAACATTTTTCTGTGCACCTAAGCACACTCAGAGGAAATGAGAAAGGTTACTGGCTTTTTTTTGATAGACTGTGTTCCTGTGCTGCTTTCCAAAAGCAAAGCCTATATTTAATATTATTGAGCTAATTATTTTTAACCAGATGTAAATGATTGCATAATAATTTAGCCGATAGATTTTTAGGTTTAAAAAACTCCACCTCTGTTCTTGTGCAGATCCTCTTCTTGCTTGCCAAGTTTCCCAGCACCTTTCAACTCACCCAGGACCTCCCTCTTTTCATAAAATTACCTGTAACCATCTTCTTTCTTTACTTTATCTTGCCTGTTTTTCAGTTTCTTTGCCCTCACTTCCACTTTTGGCCTTTGCCTAAATCCTCCAACCTACTTTGTCTTGCACTCCCACTCCCTCTCCTGCTCTCTCAGAGTTGCCTGTGGTTTTATTACTCCGCCAACTGCAGTATGATATCGACCTCCTTCCACCTCCAAGAAAGCCTCTGCTAACAGAGAGCTAGAGCAGTGGAATGACCAGGAGCAGGCGGGCCGACCTCGGTCTCAGTGTAACGGCAGGGGGCACTCTTCAACCTTCATTGCCATTTGTTGCTGTCGCTGCCAGCTTGTGCATGAATAAAGTAGGCAGAAGGAGAACAACAATGTTGGTGTTTTCAGACTGTTATTTTGCTGTTGTGTGTTGTGGGTCGTAGCGTGTGCTCATGCATGGCAAGTCTCTGTCCTTTGCTGCACATGAGAAAAGGGCAAAAGCTTAGTGGGGTAAAGGGGAAAGTGCTGTTGGTTTCTCATTAATATGTAAGGCCTGCTTTGAGGGTGGGTGGGTGTGTGTGTGTGCATGCATGCCTGAGTGTGTATGTGTTCTGTGTGTTCCAACACATGTCTGGCTAAGTGATGATATCTAAGGTCACGTTAGAAGCTGCTGTGAAGTGAAGTGTTTGTAAATTCAGCGAAGAAGCATTCCCTTACAGTATGATAATGAGCATTAACTGTATGATCAGTTAATGTTAGACCTTAAATCTTTCAGTTAGTAATGGTTTAATCTCATTCCCACTTAACATTAACTCTCTCCAACAGAAACAGAGAACTACTTCAACTATATTGGAATTAGAAACATCATAAGTGCTTTTTGAAGTGACTCCTGGGTTCCACTGACCCATCATACAGTTTGGCAAGTCATGTTTCATTTTGAAGTTATTTTCTAGAGGAAGGCCTGGTCATTCTGCTGGAATGAAATGTGAGACGTAACACACTCGCTGCTTATTTTTACTAGTCTATAAAGATGTAATGAATGGCACAAAATCATTTCATTCTACCTGAGGCTTGCACTCCTCAAAAGGTTAAAAACCACAGTTTTACAGTATGTGGTGTACCAGGCTACATAAACCCAGTCAGTTAGATGTTATATTCAGTAAAAAAATGTGGCAGTGTTTATCAAAGGTTTTAAGGTCATTTGCACAGCCTCTTGTTATATATTTTATTTCATCATAGTCGTCTCAGGAAAATAAAAAGTCTCAAGTCACTGCACTTTTGTGTAATTTCTATAGTAGAAACTCTGCAAGTACTCAAATGTAGTACTCATGTTCTGCCTGAAAAACGTGGTATTGATGCATCTCTGTAAATAAATTATTGCCACTGAAATGAGAGTTTTTAAAGCCCTGAAACTGGCCAACATTTTCTCCTCTTAGAAACATTTTTATGAGGTGATAGGTTTCTGATGATGAGAAATAATTCAAAATGTCATGATGGGATACTAAACCTTGACATTAAAGACCTGCTTCCCCTCTCCCCAGCATGAAACTTGATATGAAATAAAATGAAACTGAAAAGTGCACCTTCCAGCCATGGCACCAAAAATAATAACATCAATAACATCACACGGGGACTCGTCGTCTTCTCCCTTTTCTCCATCAAGATACTCCCTTATTCTTACATCCACCTTTATTGTTGCTTAGACTGTGTGGCTTCACTCCATTAATTTAGGAAACAAACCAGGTTAATCACTAACAGGTTCATCACTTTTTATGATCCTGTTGTTATAGTTGAAGAGCCTCTACTTGTGGCAGGATCAGGATGTTTCCTGTCATTGCAGTTTAATGTCTGTTAGGAAATGTCCTGTATGAGCCAAATACAAACAGTACTGCATGGACCAGTGCTTACACAAAATGTTCCATGAATTCTTATTGTGCTTATTATGAAATATCTCTTCTGTGCTGACTTTGCAAACACCCGTCTGTTTCAGAAAGCTACCTGCTCATCCCACCTTCACACACAGAATGATTTGAGTATGACCATGTGTATGTATGTGTTAAGAGCATATGCAGTATGACCAAGCAGCTTTGAGCATATGTGTATTCTTGTGTCTTTATTTATTTTGAAACCTTTATTTTACCAGGAAGTCCCACTGAGATCAAGATTTCTCTTTCAAGGGAGATCTGGCCAAGATACAAAACATTCATTCACAAGATAAAAACAATGGACTCAAGAAAAACAGGTACATGTCTCCTTCTCCACATTCTTTATGATGTCCTTAAATTCTACAATAAATATGAATGTGTCTTATGCTCTGTTTTGCCCAATTTAAATGATCCATACACCCTCTTACTTGACCTGCAGCATAGTTCCTCGCATAATGACTATATGCCATTTCTGTGCCTCCTGTGGTGCCTGAAGGACGGGCTTGGCATGAGGGAATCGGTCATCCCATGGTCAAATCCATCTTGTTTAAGTTGTCTGCATAATTTTTGCACTGCACATCATGGATTGAGACAGTATGCTGCTGTTACAAAAAAGACGATTCAGAGTCGTACCCTAGAATTTAAAAATGCGTTTTTCCCATTTTGCAGTGGGTTGAAGGTTTAAATAGGTCACATTTCTTCCTTTTATATTTATTATTACAATCCTATTTATATATTTTTACAAGTATATTAAATGACCAGTTATATAGGTACGTAAGTGAAAAGCAGCTCCTTATCGCTGCAGCCACATAAGTGGGACTGAAAGGTAGGGCCGTTCCAATGCTGGAAAATTTACTAACATATTTATGCAAGAAAAATTGATATAAATACTAGTTCAATGGAAAGTCATCTTTCAGCTCGCTTAATAGACGCTACATTGCTTTTTGATGGATATTTTCTATTTAGCTGTAGTGGGGAAAGAATGTTATATGTCTAAGCAAGTGAGTTTTTTTCTGCTATTCAGGCAGTTTTCCTCATTTTGGCCATCAACAGTAATTTTTTTTCTTTTGCCAGTAAAGCAATCTGGATGATATAAACTTCAGGTAGACTGCTCAATACTGAGCAAGGAAGCCAGTAATAAATCTACCCACCACAGGCGACAGGGAGAAGGAGACTTGCAGTTACTGGAAAGGTTATAGAGCCAGTAATTAGAATAAGCGATGGGACAATCAACTGGTATATAACAAAATATCCTCAGCCAATGTTTGTCTTGTTGGATCATAAAATAAATGGGGTGAATTCTAGCTTTTAGATAGTTTTATTGTCCTCAAGGAGGAAATTCTTTCCCCAGTGGGTGCAAGCATAACATAAACTAAGTGGGACATATAGACTAATACAGGGTTTACATAGTTTTCACAACAGAGACAAAGACGTGAACATTGTACACACCATAGTCTGGAGTTTCTACTTTTTTTTTTTTTTTTTTTTTAAAAAGTGTTTTTTTTTGTTCCCATGGCTTGAGAGAAATTGAACTCAGGTGCGATAAACCAGTGTTTTGTTTAGGGGGCAAACACTTGTTCACACAGGGCTATATAGTTTTGGATTTTGTTTTCCCTTAATAATAAAAACCTTCATTTAAAAACTGCATGATGTGTTTACTTGTGTTATCTTTGACTAATATATAAATTTGTTTGATGATCTGAAACATTACAGTGTGACAAACATGCAAAAAGATAAGAAATCAGTAAGGGGGCAAACACTTTTTCACACCACTGTACATGTAGGCAGTCTATACCTACAGCCGGAAGAAAGGGGGGTTCCAAAGTTCTAAGTACCACCTCAGATTTCCTTTTATCCTTGATTTTAAACATTGAACTGCCTGGTTCAACCAAAGTCCTGCTGCCAGTGGGGTGAAGTGCTTTTCTCAAGGTTTCCCCAACAACAATTGTTGAGTTGAAGCACTTAGTTGTTCACTTTCCTCACCTCATCCAAAAACATTAGCATAATGTCATAACATTTGTCGCTAAATTACTGAGTCGCGGGGGCCCTGGAGCTAATCCCAGTTGATGCTGGGTGAGAGGCAGGTACATCCTAGTTGCCATTCTATCAGAGGGCTGACTATTAATTTGCATTTTACTATAAATCATAATCAAACAGGAAAATCTTACAGATCCAAAACTACAATTATTAATATGAATTACAAGTCAGTTATTATTTATGTGAACCCTACTCACCTGAAGATGTTTACCATGTGCAGTCAAATTCCCATTTGCATGTATTGAAATGAGGCATGGCCAGTTGATTAATCATAGAGAATTTAAGTGCTGGTTACCTAAACATGTTGGGTTGTGTTTCAGCTAGAGTTCTCACCTACTTTCAGCAACCTTCATAAACCCAAAGGTAGCTGTCAGCCATCTTTGCACCTGAGTTGCTCAGCGGACAGTGTAGTTAAATGCTAGGCACTGCTATAGACTGTTGTATGTGTACGTGTGTGTACGTGGACATAGGCCCCTATGCTTGGCAGGTAGGGTAGGAAAATGCATTATTAATAGTATTTGAGATATGCTAAGCAAAGTAAGGAACCTCTTTGATCTGTTCTAGACGCCGTGTCGCCTGCAATCTGCCATGGATTCAGTCATGTGCACACAGCACCAGGAGGCAAGAGCCACAAATTTCTCCTTGATCACCTCTCTCTTTCATCTTCTTTCTTTCCTCTTCTTCTTTCTATTTGAGATACTGCCAAGGAACAATTGTTTTGGTATTTGTCTTGCTATGTCATTGGGAAAGAGAAAGAGGGAGTGAGAAGACGAGCAATAAGCCATTATGATTCTTCCAGTTATTGCAGAATGATTGAAAATTGAACAGGGGAATTTGATGCTAATTAACTGTATATTCGATGGTATTCTTATCACCCAAATTGAATTTTCATGCAGACCCAAGCAGCATGTGTCAGAACAGAGGGCATAATTGCAAATCATAGCCAAGTGATGTATGCAAATGTTGCTCATTTACCCACAAATCTGAAGTCACTTCGCTTTTACCACTTTAATAACTTAAACATAAGGTAGCACTGCAGTAATTGCTGTTTTAGATTAAAATTTCCAGGGCTTAGGTGGAAGAAATGAATGTCTCTAAAGGCTGAAATAAAAGGGGAAGTGAGCTGACAAGCAAAAACACTCAGAACTACTGGCTTAGATATTTATAGCCTTTTTGTAGGACTAATGTTGCAACAAATTTTTGGACAGATATAATTTTTATAAGACTTAATATCACATGAACTTCATGGAGCATAATTACAGACACAGTTGTCTGTGAAGGTGAGATTAGGAACACCTGCGCCCTGCTGTGGACACTGTGGATGTGCACATCAGTGTGTTTTACCCACATGTATGGGGCAGTGAAGAGATCAGGCTTATCCTTTGTGACAGTTGCATTTAAGTCCTTTTCGAATCCAGGTGGTTCAATTTACCAGCATCGTCCCCTTCCACCCCATTCCAACGCACGCACCCCCGCTCAGACATACACATACTCACATGGTCACACACACTCCTCTGATAGGCTGCTGAACGAACCATTGACCTTCACTTTGCAATCTCTGCGGTTGATCAGCAGGCCATTCTTTCATGTAATGTTTACACCTCTGTTGGCTATTTGGGCACAATGGGGAGATTGCCTTTGGTCAACAACCTGTGTCGGCCGTGGACGTTTTCCCGGGCTTGGCCCAAGAGGGAAGAGTCCATCGCAGCAGCACAGCCTAGTGTCACTTTTTCTATTTATTGAAAGGAGAGAGACAGTCAAGGGAACAAATCAAAGTGAAATTCTTTCTGATAAACTTGCTCTTGGTTTTCATGTCTCCTACATAGAATGCAAGATTTGTGTGTCAGTTTGTGGACATATCCATATGAAAAGAGCAACAGGAGAGCAATACAAGACAAAAAACTTTAGTGGAAAATGAGGTTTATCATAGAGAGTAGATGACTTAATTCGGTTTTGGTTCAGTACAATAATTATTTATTTCATGAAACATCTGAGACTTATACATGAAACTAGAGTGTTTCTGAAATGCTATTAGAAAAGTCTGCTTCTGCAGTGTGAGTGGGTTTCTAAGCACTGACATTATAGACTAATTTAGCTTTGGAAGTTTTGTGAGTTGTTTTTCATTACGAGGGTCAGACGGATCAACTTTAAGCTGTTTTATCTTTGGCTAAAGTGAAATGTGACCAGACAAGTGGCTATTCTCTGTCTTTAAATATTCATTGGGCTTTTGGTTAAAACACATTAAGAAAATCAAAGAATGCTTTCAGCCAAGGTGTTAGAAGCAGCAACAAAAGTGAACGTGTTGGCCCCAGTGACCACAGTGTGCTTGAACAAAGAATTCAGTAATCATTTAAATCTGTAAAACTTGCACTCTCCCATAATTTTCTTAAGTTTAACAACAAAAGTGTCCACGACTACTTCATTTATATCTCCTCGTTGACTGCAAGTGCTTTTAACTGGCTTAATTCATAGATCTTATACATGATTAGGTGTAGGTCTTAAGATGCTTTGGTTCAGTTTTGTTGCAAGTTAAATCCTTCCAAATCTTCGGAAATCTTTTCAGTATTGCAAACTCAAAATATTCCTTGTGGGTCCTCATCAGACTCATTAATGTTGTCATTACAGTGGACACCTGTTAGTGTGAACTCATTTGTTCACATATACACAGTCACAGAGCACTGAGATGAGTCATGTCATGAGATGATGGATGTGACTCTATAGTTGTGGCAGACCATTTTCATAGGACGGCCAGGTCGATGCCAGCACACACTTTGAGGTGACACAGAATTGAATACTGTCTTGTTCAGTGTTTTCTGCATGGGGTAGTGGTTAGATACTGGTGTGTAATGTGCATCCCTGATAGGTCAAGGATGTACAAACCATAAATTCAAAACAGTGCAATTTTTTTTTTACTTATTTATTTAGGCTGCTTCATTTCTAGGTACTTGAAAACAGTAATAAGTTACTCATTGTGGCCATAGATGACTGTATATACAAACTCAAATCATATGTATGACTTTGTCTGTGTTCTGTGTAAGATTAGCGAATGTGTGTTTGAGTGTGAAAGACGACAGTGTGGCTGCAAATTTGCAGGGACTGGACTGGGAGCAGGTGTGCTGCTCCCTCAGTGCCAGGACACACGGCCACACTGTGCCAACGATGTCCGCATTTCAGCACCCCTCGCTCTGTCTCCCCCTCCCGCTGTCCTTATGTCTCTCTCCTTCTCTCCACCCTGCCTTCCAGCCTCCTTGTTTCCCAGTTTACCTGTCATCTCTCTCATGTTCTTTTCCTCTTTCTTCTTCCACTTGAATCTTGTTTCCTTTCCCCTCTCCTCCCCCAGCTCCCCAGTGAGCTAATCCCACAGTACCCTTTATTTCCTTCTCCATTTGCATTTCCTGTCTGTGCCAAAACCTTGCCAAATGTCTTGGGGACATTCTGTGGGCTCTTTCCCACCCATAAAGATATTGCTACATGATTTATCAATACTGCAGGATTGTGATGCTCCGTTGTTCCCTGGAAAAAAAATGCTTCTTTAAAATTATTTCCCTCTCAGCCCGATAGCAGAAAGAAAGAATTATGTCCACAGTTTGAACCTGGGTCATTTGCTGTAGAGATGAGCTACCTGTACACCAGCCTGCTGCTGAATGAGGACATCTGTAAACACTCTTAACTGGTTGCATTAAAAGTCATGATTATAGCAAGTATAATGCTGTTAATGTAAACATATTTTTCATTGTTTGATTCCACCACACACATAATGAATTTTAATCAGTTTTATTTGGCTTTTGAAAGCTGTCCACATACACTTGGAGCTATATAAACAACTGTCAGCTGATGTAGTGACCTGTATGCATTAAGCAAATTATGGGATGTCAAGCTGTGCTCTCCACTGCAATCATTAATTTTGATACTGAAGTCATGTTTATTTAAATTTATTTTTGCTTTTTACATTTCACTTTGTTTTTCATTACTAGAAAATACATATTCATACTGTGTGTGAATACACTGTTCCCTAATGTGAGTGCCTTGGATGCACGTCTCTTCCTCTATTAACTACCAGAGCTGAATTTGTTTTTCTCTTGACATATTACACAACAAACCTGATTATTTTCAGCAATGGTATCAATATAAATGCATGAGAACACTGAGCCTGCACAGAGGCAAAATGACTATTTGTGTTTTCTCTCTAACTTTGTCCTCCTGTCCAAGCTCCACCTTTTTAATACCACCTTTCTAAGCTCCCTGTTGTCTTCTAAGCTCCCACACATATACTGTATTAAAACCTTTCAGTCAGCCACTCGTTTATATCCTCACTCTGTCTTCACCACATGTCATCAAACACACACATGCTAATTTAGTCACTAGACCCCAGAATCTAATCAAACTTTCCATCCGCCTTCAACGACTGCTTAGCTCATCTGCACCCAAATGCACTCCAGCAGCTAATCACACACACACACACACACACACACACACACACACACACACACACACACACACATTCAGGTCTCCACAGATGCATAGCCACTTATCATCACCCATCTCTGATTCTTTCCATCACATCGAGCCTTTGTTTTTACTGCATATCTATTTTATTTTCTGTGTTTTTTTTACATTGTGTGCTGTAGCCTGATCTGAGTTCACCTCAACCCTGCACACCACCGTCCATGCTATGCCTCTCAACCTCATCTTGAACCAAGACTCCTAGTCACCTTACAAGCTACAAGACATGGCTGTCTGTCACCTCTCCCTCTCCACTGCGGCAGGTGAACTCTGAGTAAGGGTCACGTAAAATGATTGATCCCTCATCTCCTATTTCAGTAAAGAGAGGAGTAAACCTGTTGCACCTGGGGGATAGAGTGCGTCTCTGGATGCACACAGGTTCTATAAACTTTAGACAAGCATCTCAGAGCAGCACAAACAAGACATAACTCAAAGTGAAGGTGTGATAAGGGCTTTTGGAAGTAGTTGCTGAGCAGAAATGTCTACTGTAAAATTGGGGTCAGGTCACAAACACAAGTCCCAAAAAGATTATAAAAAAAAGTCAGGCTTTTTGATAGTTGAAGGCTTTTTGATGATCTCTAGAGAAAACTCTGAGATTGGACTGAGCCATCTTTTTTATTTCTCTTTGTTTCACCTGTACTCATACTCACTCTCTTTAGATGGAGTATTTCTTAATTACCTTCTTATTCCTTAATGGATGTTTGTTTGTTACTTGGTTGATTGCTTGGTGATGATTTGAACAACATAATGTGACAATGTAATGTTTATTACACACTGATTGGTTTACATTGTATTCCAAATTAATGTAAGCATTGAGTAACATCTTGATTGTGTCTCTGACTGAAATGTAGGTTAATCATTCTCATCATTTATATATTACCTTTTAAACATAGTTGATTTTTTTTACTTTATTATTTTTGATATGATCTTATTAAATTATTATATAGCTTGGTTATGATTGATTGGGAATTCCTTAAAAATTGCTGATTGGTTGCTGATGATGACTGGTTCATATGTTGTATATTGATTGATTGCGGTTTCACCCTTATTTGAATAGGAATATTAATTGATTGTTATAATTTAAGAATTTATTTAGTTAGTATATTTTTTTGGTTAATTGTTTTGATTGGCTGTTATTGATTGGTGAGTTTTGTCTCAATTAATTGGTTATTCAGGTCATGGATGATTTCTTATGCAGTCCAGTAGTAAGAGCCTCAAGAGGCAAGAATCTAAACTTGCCAAACCTGACATCTGTCTCTCTCTCTCTCTGTCTCTCTCTCTCTCTGTCTCTCTCTCTCTCTCTCTCTGTGCTGGCCACACATGTGACTCAAGTGCGTGAGATATTGTATATGGATTCACAGACATTGGGCTGGTTTGGATGACCAAGTTGTCTTCTTTCAACATTGTCTATAAAGTGTGAAATGTGGTTTGTGCCTAATGCTTTACACAAAGTGTTGTCATTTGTGCATGTCAGTACATGTGCTTCTGAATAAATGAACATGTGTATGGGGTGGTCAAACTGTGCCTGCCAATTGTTTCTGGCATGCAGATGCCCAGTTGATTTGTTCTTGTCTGTTTTTTTATACTTGCTTGTGTTTGTGTGGTTTCAAAGATATAGAAGAAGAAGAATACACACAGTCCTGGGGGCAGTACTTTATTACTTTAGTTTCATTGTGCAGCATAAACAGTTTGACAGCTTTATTCCAGTTTACTTGGCTCCTGTTGTCTATATCTTATGTTAAAATGCAGGTGGGATCATTGATTGTTCGCTTGCTATTTGGCATGTTTATCTTTTTTACTTGCAGTATAGGACAGCTTGGGAAGCTTTTTAAATAAAAAAAATGTAGAGGAGTTAATGTTATTGATGGATAGTGTTACTGACCAGCCTAATTGGCCTGAAAATAACAATATATGGCATGTCTAAGTAATACATGAGATGAATACAGTATGTGTAAAAGCTGAACAAAAACACGCCTTTTAAATGCAAAGTGCACTGTATACAGGTATGGAAGCTACATTTGAAACAATTTGCAAACACATTATGATGACAATTTATTGCCTTCTGTCTCATTAAAATTTTTAGTTTACAGTATTTTGTTTGCAATTTAATATGTAGTCAGTAGTTTTCAATAAAGTTTTTTTTAATGAAATAAAAATTAACAACTGAACTTGCCTGTATAAAAAAGCAATATCGTAGACAAAGAATTAAAGCGATGTCATAAAAAACAGCATCTCCCTTAGACACCGACATGGGTACATTTACAGACTGTGTTGGAAAAACACAGAGCTCAATTACAGATGTGGGCCTCTGGGGTCAGGGTGATTGATTCCCTTTTAGAGTGGTTTCATCGGTGAGGGGTCACCAGGTGTTCACATGATGATGGGGATAAAGGGAGGAGGCAGAGGGTAATAACACTATCATAACTGATTAAAGCGGCTGTGGTAATTGATCTTTGTCTACATATGCGAACATATTTTGTCGTACAGTAGCACATTATAGACAGGTGAGAAGGTAAATTAAATAGAAAGGCTCCCAGGCTCAGGCAGAATACCAATTGCCTGGAAAGATAATACGATGCATAGCAGTGTACTGTTCCTCAGAGCTGCTCTACACACAATGAGGAAATGAAATGCGTCACTTTGGAGTGACAGGTAAGACTAATATCTTATATTCCTCCCTGTTGGTCTTTGAGGTTTAATTACATGATACTGGTTTTGTTTTAATACCCATACAAACATCTTTTGTGATACAAACAACAGAAACTGGAATATAAAAGCTATTTTAAAATGTTTATTTCAATGTATATAGATCGTTAAAATCAAGCTTAAAAAGTGCTTCTGTTTACCACTTTGCAGCACAGTTTGCAGTGCAGTGGTGCAGAAAACACAAGCTAGGATTGAAAGATTTTTGTACATTCAGTGGTTATAGTGCTACAACAGTCATTGGTAAACAAATAACTTTTAACATTTCCCTAAACAGTACAAATCCCAAAATGCAACTCCTTTCTCAGGTTAAAATCTCTTCTGTCCCCAGATTTATCATTCAGTGGTATTTTAGCATAATAACAAAGTAACTGAAAAATAAACAGACATGTGACAAATTAGTGGAAAAAGCTCAATATAAGGCTGGAGAAATGCACATACTTCCATAAAGGAGGGTGAGGGTCACTGAACAGTGTGAGTGAAAATGATGTGAATCATGTACAACTATCTATTATTAAATACAAACAGCTGGATGCATATAACTTCGGATGCACAAAGAAATAAATTATATTCATTCTTGTCCTTAGATTTGTAGTGTATGCATTATTCCATTTAAAATAGTCATAGAAAAACCTGGGCATGTGCATGACTTTGATTTCTACTCCCATAATTAATCCTGAATGATTGTAGAGTCATCTATAATAAGGAGCACCGACACTGTTCTGATGACCCCAGGTGGGCCTTACCAAGACATCGTGCTGGTTTTAATTGGTCACCCATCTGTGTGACGATATCACTGCCAAGAAACAATAAAATAAAGCACGCTGTCATCACTTGGAAAGAGACACCTTGATTCCTCCTCTTGGGTCTTACCAAGCTCCCCATGGTGAAAGAAGGTTTAAATAACCTACTATCACTGATTTTAGGATTCACCTCTTGCCTTATTTCTTTGTCCTGCAGTTATTTTGGTTCTCCTCTGTTATCTCCTTTTCTCTCTCCCTCTTCTGCTCTCCTTTAGTCTTAAAACTGTATCTAGGGAGTGAGTGGGTTGCATGTGTTAACTCCAAAGGTGTTTTATTAAAACTCCAGTGGTATAATGTAAAACAAGCCACAGTAGTAAATAAAACTATACCTTAATACATTTAATTAAGCAGAAAGGATGATTAAAAAAGATGACCTGTTTAATTTTGTTACAGAAAATATGTGGTTTACTTTATACAGAATTGGCTTTTTGCAACAGCTGAAATTAAAAATCCACTTTTTCCTCGGAATGGACTACAAATTAAAGTGAAAAGTTACAGTAAGATGCATTCCTAATGAGGATTCTCCACTGATCCGTTAGATATGTCATGAATCAAAGACTGGATTTTAACAGCAAAAACCAAAAGTGTGTGAAATTAAAATGTCCAGTAATGAATATAGACATGATTGTGCATACATGATGATGAGCTGTAATAAACTGGAGACTGCAGAGTCTGGCTTCCCTCGGGTTGTCTGCGGACTGGGATGATTTAATTGCGCTTGTGGTAGGGACCTTTAGGGAAGAGTTTTAATTTGTCAGGCCAATCATCATAATGTTGGCCTCTGGTCAAGACCCATTTTCATCCATTCCATCAGAAAAGCAGGGTCACTTTAGTCTGATGAGTCCTCTACAGTCAGATATAGCCGAATCATTGTTGATTAACTTTAAATTAACTATCAACAGCTGTCCCATTAATGTTTAGATCTGTGGAGAAATAATGCAAAGGTCATTCAAAGTTCTATAAAGGTTTCCACAATGTTCATGCAAAATGAAACATCTCTATATAGAAATGTGTTGAGGGAAATGTTTCTTTGCAATTTAACACACATTTTGTCATTTCTGTTTCATTTTGGTTCTGTTGGAAGTAGCCATGTAAATCTTCCTTTCCGTGCGAAGACTGTTTATGTCCCAAGGGTGTGAATAACTTAGTTGTGCTTCTTTTCCTAAAACATGCATATCTGAGGGAAGAGAAAGCAATGATTCAGCTTGTTTGCATTTAGATTAGTCTCTTACATCAGCACATTTTCAAAAATAATCTTGTAAGCCTATCAGCTAATTCCATGAGGGTGTAAAATGTACCATATATATATATTTGTAATATACTGTTAGAAAAAGGAAATATATTATTACTATTAATAGTAAAGCAGGTACTTGGTGCAGTGACTTGCTAAAAAACATCATTACTCGGGTCACTTTTCACTTTAATTATCATTTTTGTCTCTTTGAATGAAAACAAACCAGTAACACGTTCCCTGTCTGTCACATTTTACAGTACATATAAGTCATGACTCTTATTATCACAGGCAGGATAAATGAGGATCCTGGATATGTTTATGATGTAACAATGACAGCGGGGATTCAGTTGACAAATCTGCTGACACTGCAGTAGTTAGGGCCAGGATTTATCACTCACTGATGCATTTTGATGAAATCAGAAAAGCATGAAATTGAAAATAAACCAGTGCATATATTGATCTATTTCCATGCTGTGGTGGTATAAAATAGTTTCTGTCACAAACAGAGGCAAATTTCATTTTAACTATATTCAGTGTATTTGCATATGAATGCAAGAAAGGACCGTGGTATATTACAAAATAGTTGTGCTTTCCAAAGATTAAACTAAAATGTGAGGTATTAGATTCATATAATCTTTTTATTGCCCCACTATTTGATAACTCTAATTCTAATGTAGATCATTAGGACTATAGTTATAACCTCGCAGGTACTATTGTTCTTTAATTGAATACTATTTATGTCAGTATAACTCAGATCTCGTCAGAATCAAAGCAGGGATTTATGTCTATGATCAGAAAGCATTCAGTTTTATCTAGGAATGAAATTATTGCTACAACCAGATGGAGAGAATCTGGAAATAAGCAGAGAGAGATACAGAGACTTTTGCCATCCAAACTGCTAAGCCAAGGGCATCTTTCTTCCATTGAAATGAACCCTCCAGTTATGTGTGCATGGCACCGTATCAGAGATCTTAAACAGCCTTTTTAAATCTGTTGTGGGCTTCTGTATCGCTTGGCTGGGTTAGTTCATTACCTTCTTTAGATCGGTGCGCAGCATTACAAAGGTGAACTGAGCAGTATGTGGTCATGACAGATAAACTGCTGTATGGTTTAAGGAAGGGAATGTTAATAAACCTTGTGAGGCCTGACTCATGGGCAGAAAGCCTATCCGTCAACAGAGGAAGGAATTGACCCTAAATCTGCTGAATAACCCTTGAGCAAACATTAAATCTGTTCCACCTCCAGGGCAAAATGTTGAAGACATGATCAGATTTATTTTTGACAATCATTTTAAAATTGGGTCCCTGCGGTCTCTACTTGGTGCTGTTTTAATACACGAAACTGCATGGGCAACAAAATAAAGACATCAGTATCATACTGTGAAAAAAGAAACGGTGAAATAAAGGGGACTAACAAGAAGGATAAAAACTCTGATATAGAGACACTGTGACCAAGATGTGCAAACGGCACTTGGCTTAGGTGAAGGTCATCTACAGTAGGTTCCAGGCTGCTCCTGCAGTGACTGTTAAGTGTTTTTGTACTAATGACATGCAAGATGTGAAATAGCAGGTCTACCAAGGACAGGGACAGGGCACGCTAGCAGAGGTAGAGATAACTGGAAAACCGCTGCTCTGCATGGTTTTGGTTCATTGTATAAAAACATGCAGAGCATGAATAGAGCTTTTTATTGCTGTTAAAATGTGATTATGAAGAATAGTGCAATTTATCTCTTGTGTTACTGTGTGTGAAAGGAGGGTGAATTATGCATGGAAATTACTGAGTTTACCACTTTAAGGAGAATCCAGATAAATATAAGTATCAGTGCAAACTGGTCTAAATGTTTTATCAAATTTACTTGTATTAATCTGGCTTAATATTTATCCTGGCTGGTACAATTCTGTTATTACTTACTAGCAAGCAACTGGTATATTTATATGTATTAACAACTTGGTAGTATTTCGATATACAGTATCTGACACATTTGCCAAATTTGTTTGAAATTGTTCTTTAAACAAAACCTTCTGTCTTGTAACCCTGAGGCCAACAGAAACCAAACTTGCCAGAGGCACAGCTTAATTTATCTTTTCAAGCCTGAAGCATGTCCAGGTTGGCAGCACTCTCTCAAAACAGGGTTCTTTCATTTGCAAAAATGTCAGTGAAATGAATATCTGAATTCAAAACGTTGCACTACCAATGGTCCGTTCAATTGTAAAAAGGTCACAGGGACTCTAATGAGGTGCCTACTGGGAAAATAACAAGCCCCTTAATGCCTTGATGAACTCCTCCCCATGTCAAAGCAGGTAAGCTGGGGCAGGATGGAAGAGCTTCATCTTAGAGATGCCGGCAGCATAGTGAAGAAAGGAACTTTTTGTTTTCTGACCAAATTTCTTTTTTCATACCTAAATAAATGCACAGTTTGAAAGAGCTGCATCACTTGAAAATGGATTTACACCGAGCAAAATTATAAATTATTCATCACTGTGAGTGTGAATGTGAGTCATCACCTAATGGATAATGAATATCACGAGTCTGTTATTTTCCAATACAACCACCTCCTTCATGTTGAAGGAGTTAACCCTTTGTTACTTATTTTACCGTTTATGCATTAAAAACACTGAGGTACCTTTTTGATTGCAGTTTGTATCGATAAAGTTTGATCAGACCTCTGTACACTATTAGGGACACTAGTGCCTGTATACAAAATTACCTTTTTGTACTAATTCAAATATTCAAATCAGCTTAACAGGCTGTTGTTTTCAGGCACATTTACTAGACCAATACAGATATTCCAATCTGAATTAATTCTTGTGAAACTAAAACTGTAAACAAACAAACAAGCATAAATTAATAGATTTGTATGTGATTTGCAGCATTTAAGCACAGTTTCATGTCTCTAAAGTTCTGGAGATAAAATGTCATTTTCTTCCACCCATGGGTGGGTGCTTGACTCACTGTCATAGAGCCACAATCCTTTTAAAGACTGAGAGTACAATAGCAAAACAACAACTGCTGTCATGTGCAAGAATAGACACTGCACACATAGGAAGATATGAGTATTGTGTGACTGTGTATGATATTGTAACTGGCAGGAACATGATGCAACACAATGTTGTTGTACTTGCATGGGCATACGCATGCTCGCAAATGTTTATATACACGTCATTGTGCCAGACATAGAGAGAGGGGAAACACCCACTCAGGCTGAATAAAGGTGAGAGCACATCAGAGGGTGGAAGAAAAGATGGCTGAAGCAGTTGTGTGCAGGTTTTTGTGATGAATGAGACTGTCACTGTGGTATTTTGATGTCCCTCTGCCATGGCTCATGGGCTGTGGGGCGAATGGAACTTTGTATTGTTGACACTGTACAGTAGCAAGCAGTGGATTTGATTTTTGCTGACAGTTTGTCGCACTGCTGTTACTGTGAATCATGGGTGGTGAGGGAGGAGGAAAAAGAGAGATCTTCAAAGAATCGAAACAGGGTCTTGCATTCGGTTGCACTGTCTGCGGGGTCTTTGAAGTGTCATGGGGGTTTAGTGCAGATCCAGGCTTACTTTACAAAATAAATCTAAAACACACAGCCCATTTGACTCTATGCTTTATACTACAAAATCACTGACTTGTATTCAGTCCTTGTAATAAAAAAACTAAGGCCTGCAAACCTAATTCAGTCATAGAAGAGGAGATGACCAAACATAATGCACCAAACAAAACAGTGCAACTCTACACAAATATGCTTTCTGTTTGAAGCAATGCAACAATCTTGTTGCATATCCCCTGAAACCTTTTGGGTGAAAAAGGCCTACAAGTGAGCAACAGGTAAGCAGGGGGTTAACAACAGCAGACAAATGAATTAAGGCGTGGACAGCTCAGTGATGATGTTACAGTTGAACTGTGTTTCAGGGTTTAGCAGAATGACCCTCTTCCTTGGCAACAATATTGATTCAGAGCTCACCTTGGGCTGAAGTCTGACCTCTGAACTCAGACCAACTTTTTGAGACATTCTATTAGAATGTTTTAAAACACTCTCTTGCCAGTTCACGTATCTCCCTTTTTCCTTTCACTCTCTGTAACTCTCTTTTCTGTTGCACACTGCCTCTCGCCCTTCAATCTGCTGCATCTGCCAAAACCTTCCAAAGCAGATTTTGTGCCAGAAACAACGTAAGATGGTGACTCAGCTATTAATAATTAGTTGTTGTGAATTTCAAAGTGATTCTGATGTACTATTTCAATAAGTGAGCTGGATAGTTTGATTTCAAACTATAGCCTCATAATCAGGGACAAGTTAAAAGATACTGGACTTTTTCAAGTCTGTCTTAAAACGGTAGAATAGCCACATGCTCGTGTATGCAGGAAGACTAATGAGTTATGTTGTTGCAGTCATTCCTTCTGACCTTGAAAAGAATTTTACACAAAAAATTTGGAGAACAAATCTCACAATCCTCATTTTGTCAAGACAAAAAGGCTTTTGAGTTTTGTTTCCCCTGACTGTGTTCTTCTTGCTTTCCGTTTGGCTATTACTCAGCTTCTGGGTGCTGAGGATGCATTTGTTTGATATGACTGTGCAAACAAGGGCTTAATGAGATAGCAGCATTCTTTCTCTGCAAGCTGCATGACCAGTCAAGGTTTGTCATGTAATGCTGTCCTTGAGCAAGATAGCGAGTTACCTGCTACCTCAATCTGCCATTTCACTGAATAAGAGCTCTGGTAAATGCGGCTCGGCCCTTGTAGATCATTTGACCTGGCAAACTGAAAACCACAGAGATAATAAAGAGTGAAAAGCATTGTGTACAAGGTCCTCATGCTGCATACGTTTTAGCCAACACTTTACACACAACAAAGTATTGGCAAATCTAAGCACGTGGCTAGGGGAAAAGATCTGAAATGTTTGACATCCAGAATTGATTTCTTTTATGAAGAGTGCTAATGCAGGAAACACTTTGACATTTTAAATAAAGTGTCAGGTGGAAAGTTATTGGCGAAATTGATGTGTTGTGCAGAATATTGTCAGATGAGGAACAGGTTTAGCAGTGATTAGTTTGATGTGTCTTTGCCAGACACCAGAGCATGATAGATTGCCTAAACTGTATCATTATCACCGCTGCTTGCCTTTAATCTTGATTCATGACGATACATTAAACTCTCAAAGATCTCCTCCCCGACTCCTTTTCTCCTTCAGTGGCGACTGAAACTGATATAGGATTGTGAAACAAACATGCTGATTTCAAAGGAGGAGCTTCAGTGCTACATTAATAGGCCAGGAACTGCAAAAGAATGCTCTCCACCTCCTGTCCTTATCAAACACTGCAGGCACTCAAACAAACATTCGTCTGTCCTGTGGGGTAGCCAATCCTTCTGGGTCAGAGCTGAGGTGAGAACGACCTTGACACTCTTTGGATCCACATAATCAAACACTCAACATGAATTACACATTAGTTAGAGGGACCTAATGAAGCTTTCATAGAGTGTTTGATAATGAACTGTGCCTTCAATGGACAATTAAGGTCCAATTAAAGACTGAATCAATATATATTTCATTGGATAGTGAAACATTATCAGTACCATTCAACAGAGCTCATTTGACAGACAAAATAGTCAACAGGATTTGTTTATCTTGTGCTTGTTTTTTACTTGTAATTATGGGTTCTTTAACTGAGTAAATTCTGTACCCTTCTCGTATCTTAAAATGATTGGAGGCAGGTTTGATGTACTCAGTTCTGGCTATATAATAGGCAGACAAGGATTTAGCAGAGGGGAACACATAGAAAAGTGTCTGTATGTGGCTGCCTGTCGCCATCATATGGCTTGAGGGGGGTCTGATAAAATGAAAAGCTTGCGTAATGAATTGGCAAATGGAAGCCTCACAAAGCACTTAATAATCACTGCTAATTGCTCCATTCATTATTGTCTGATTGGGGAGCCTCAGACTTTGTGCATGCTGACACAAACTATATCTGTGTCACTCTACTTTTGCAGAAGCCTCGACTACTTAACCATGTGAAGATGAAGAATACTGTACATACAGTGCCTTGCGAAAGTATTCGGCCCCCTTGAACTTTGCGACCTTTTGCCACATTTCAGGCTTCAAACATAAAGATATAAAACTGTAATTTTTTGTGAAGAATCAACAACAAGTGGGACACAATCATGAAGTGGAACGAAATTTATTGGATATTTCAAACGTTTTTAACAAATAAAAAACTGAATAAAGCGCAGAGAGCATCATGAAGAACAAGGAACACACCAGGCAGGTCTGAGATACTGTTGTGGAGAAGTTTAAAGCCGGATTTGGATACAAAAAGATTTCCCAAGCTTTAAACATCCCAAGGAGCACTGTGCAAGCGATAATATTGAAATGGAAGGAGTATCAGACCACTGCAAATCTACCAAGACCTGGCCGTCCCTCTAAACTTTCAGCTCATACAAGGAGAAGACTGATCAGAGATGCAGCCAAGAGGCCCATGATCACTCTGGATGAACTGCAGAGATCTACAGCTGAGGTGGGAGACTCTGTCCATAGGACAACAATCAGTCGTATACTGCACAAATCTGGCCTTTATGGAAGAGTGGCAAGAAGAAAGCCATTTCTTAAAGATATCCATAAAAAGTGTTGTTTAAAGTTTGCCACAAGCCACCTGGGAGACACACCAAACATGTGGAAGAAGGTGCTCTGGTCAGATGAAACCAAAATCGAACTTTTTGGCAACAATGCAAAACGTTATGTTTGGCGTAAAAGCAACACAGCTCATCACCCTGAACACACCATCCCCACTGTCAAACATGGTGGTGGTAGCATCATGGTTTGGGCCTGCTTTTCTTCAGCAGGGACAGGGAAGATGGTTCAAATTGATGGGAAGATGGATGGAGCCAAATACAGGACCATTCTGGAAGGAAACCTGATGGAGTCTGCAAAAGACCTGAGACTGGGACGGAGATTTGTCTTCCAACAAGACAATGATCCAAAACATAAAGCAAAATCTACAATGGAATGGTTCACAAATAAACATATCCAGGTGTTAGAATGGCCAAGTCAAAGTCCAGACCTGAATCCAATCGAGAATCTGTGGAAAGAACTGAAAACTGCTGTTCACAAACGCTCTCTATCCAACCTCACTGAGCTCGAGCTGTTTTGCAAGGAGGAATGGGCAAAAATTTCCGTCTCTCGATGTGCAAAACTGATAGAGACATACCCCAAGTGACTTACAGCTGTAATCGCAGCAAAAGGTGGCGCTACAAAGTATTAACTTAAGGGGGCTGAATAATTTTGCATGCCCAATTTTTCAGTTTTTTATTTGTTAAAAAAGTTTGACATATCCAATAAATTTCGTTCCACTTCATGATTGTGTCCCACTTGTTGTTGGTTCTTCACAAAAAATTACAGTTTTATATCTTTATGTTTGAAGCCTGAAATGTGGCAAAAGGTCGCAAAGTTCAAGGGGGCCGAATACTTTCGCAAGGCACTGTAAGTATGATACAAGCTCAAACTTGGGGCAAGGAGGAGAAATGTTATGCTGGGATCAAATAGCACAAACACTGTTACAGTTATCAGTGTGCTGGCAATGGTACTGTATAATCATTTCAAGGCTCTGCAGACTGAAGCAGACAACAAATGGCATTCTAATAAATATACCTGGACTTGATGAGCAGGCTACATAGGTTTTTAAAACACATGGAAAAATTAGCATGAAAAGACTCACTACTCCATACTTGTTCAAAACACCGATGCCCCGGAGATAATGAAACAATAGAATGAATTTTAGATCACCTGTGTCACTTTGTGGAGAGCTTGTCAGTAGAATAAACCAAATGCATATGACAGTCCTTGATCTTTAAAACATCCTTCATTCAATGTCTGAAATTTAAGCCAGTATTCATCAGTTCTTTTATCTGTGTCTGTATCTTTTTTTTTTTAAATTTCCTCTTGGACTGTCAAAGGAACAAAGATGCCAGTCCCTTTATGGATGTTTAAAAGCTCCTTCTATGAGGAAATGGGTGGCGCAGAGGTGTAGTGGCTGGCGCTGTTGCCCACTCCACCAACACTCTACAGTATAAGCTCTATGGCTAATGGATGGATTCAATTAAAATACACTATTTAAAAAAAAAGGTTACAAGGAAGAACCTTGGCCAACTTCTGACTTTTAATTTACTGATCATTTTGGTTTGTTAAGCATCTCCTCCATTTTTATATATTGGCTTATGAAATGTGCATGTGTTGCACAGATTTGCAAAGTGTCTTCACATAGAAAAATGTGAGGACACTAACAACTTAAAGAAGCGATACTAAACTTTTTTTTACATAAAAATAATAGCTTCAAAATGTTTTTGATGGTAGACTGATTTCTGATAAGGTGAATGACATCTTTGCTATTACCACTGCATGCCTGGATCGTAGGTTACTGCAAATCTTGCTTTGATGTAATTTTTTTCATGTAATTAGCATACATCATCCTGAAGCAGGTTAGTAAAACCATTTGAAGAGATGTGAGGACACAGTCGTCTTCTCAGAACTTTGGCTTGTCAGCAGCATCATGCTGTGGCCCATGTTTTCAGTGAAGATCTTTTACAACTATAAAAGATAAATATGTCATTCAACCATTAAAATATTCCAGCATTTCTGACCTACACATAATTTCTTTCTTTCTTTCTTGGTTTGTATTTCTGAGGCAGAGCAGGATCAAGACCTACTTTGTTCAGAAGAGGTTAAATTGAGGCAAAGTAAGTAGGGACACAACCACAGAGGGGACTAGAGTGAGTAATGGTCAAATGTGAGAGGGAGATAAGGGTTATAATGTCAGCTAAACAAGTTTAGCAGTATAACTGCAACAGCAACAAGACAATGACTCCAACTAGCAAATGTGGATGTAAACAATGCACTTAAAAAGTACTTCTTAAATTCAATCCTGTATGAGGCTTTTTATACTGAGATTTAGACCTGCTAATGGAGGAGAATGTAATCCCTTCTGTGTCTGTTGTACAAATAAACACTAATAGGGGTAAGCAGTATAGATCTATTTTTGATAAACCGTCTCTCTTCAGTGACTCCCCACACCATCTGAAATCCCTCCTTTCCTCCCTGATCTTCTTCTTTTCCAAACACCCAATTAGCCAAAACCACGCTCCCAAAGTTTGTGTCATTGGTATGGAAACTTTGCTAAGACTTCTAAAAGGATTTACACACCTGACAGATTGTGGGGTGATTAACACAAGCGCAACTCCAAAACGCACACACATTCATTCAGATACCCCTTCCTGTATTTTGATTATGTGCATGAAGATGAGTGGTTGCAATTATTTACAAATCAAGACTGTTATAAAATCAGATTATATTTTCTGCTCCAGATATGCTTGTTAAGTGGATGCTTTTAAGGAGATTATCATCTGGAAACATTTTATATCACATAAAGATATCAGCATTAATGGGAAGAGTGTGTGCAGGGATACCATGACCTAAAAATAGATTCTGTTAATTTTGATTCTTTGGTGACTTAACTGCACTTTAGTGATTTTTGCTGGGGTATGTCCTCACCTGTGTAAGCAGTTTCTAGTGTTTATTTCAAACACATATGACTTGATTTACACAATCTGTATAGTACACACTAGCAAAAATGTTCAACATTATAAAACTGAATTCCCTTTGTATGTCTTTGTAATTATGTATTGCCTTAAATAATATGGCCTCTGCCTTGAAATACAGTATGTAACTATTTGACTTTGCCATTGGGTATCCTTGAAAAGCATAACCACTAAATTCCTGCTTGCTAGATTCTCTTTGATAGAGTAGACCCTCACAGGGTTTTGTGAGCCTTTGTTCTTTCCCAAGTAATACCTTTTCAGGCTATTGATACATATACAGTATGTGCAGTGCAGGCATATACATTTGCTTGTTGCATGCATTACCTTTGAAAGATTGTCTTCTTCCCTGTCCTTATCCCCTTATGCTGGTCACCTCTTGGTAATGAAGACAGAATCAAAAGTGAGGTGAGACAGTCATGATTCTTTCTCTCCGGGTGACAGATGAAGTTGTCATTCTCTTCAAGTGTGACTGGGCATTTTGAGCTGCATGACGTCCATATTTGTTTTGCCACCTGTTCTCCAAGCTGTCTCCTGATGGCCTGTAATAGCTCCCCCTGGCCAGAAAAGTCACCAACGGGGGGGTGGGGTTAATCCTTATTCACTTTTATCTCACCAACGGGGGGGTGGGGTTAATCCTCTCGGTGTCAACTGAAGCATCCTGGTAAGCCAAGCTGGGCAGATGTGAGATGTGAGATCCTTATTCACTTTTATTTGATCAGTTAAGTGGCAAGATGAGTTTAAGTCATTTAGTAGGTTTTTACTACCTCACTCAATTTGGCATTCCACTCAACCTACTTTTGTCTTTCACGTTAATGTCCATTTGCCCATACTGTTAAATCAGATGGTTTTTAGCAGCTGACTCTTCTTTCTCCACACAACAGTTCATAATAACTTCTGTCTGGGATTAAGAGTGTGCGAGGCTGGTTGGCTTGTTATCCAGAACTGTAACTTCTGGATGATGCTTGGCTGTCCTTTTCTTTTGTCAAAGGCTTATTTCTTCTCAATGATGGCAGGCCGAATCAGATGAGGCTTTGAAGGCTTTATGGGTGCAACAAACACACAACCAAGCTGTTAATGACCAGCCTCTGTGAGAAGCTCAATGCTTTTGTTCCACTGGTTGGCTGTTTGGTTGGGTGGGAGGATTGGTAAAGAGTCTGCAGAGATATGGAAGATGTGATGGGGCTTTGAAATCGAGTCATTTATTCTAGGCTGTCAGCTTCCTTTGCCTCTTCTTCTGTCTCTGTATGACCTTCCTTTTTCTCTTTTCCAGTCCACTTTTTGCTTAGGAGCTCATTGCTGTTTCACTGCTCCCAAGACACACAGGTGGCAGCATTTGTTTAGCTGTTGTTTAGCTGTTTTTGTAGGGCAATCTGCACTGTCTTTTGTGCTTTTGTGACTTGTATTGTGTGTTCTTGAGGTATACTATTCCCAAATGCAGACACGTTTAAATGCAGTGAATGTGTTACTCTTCAACTTCAGAGGCAGGCTTTAAGAAAGCTTCTCTGTACTGTTTCATGCACTTCTTGTCCTTTTAATGAGTCTTCATCCTCCCCAAGACCTTGTGGAGATATGCAGAGTATAGATTCCGAATCAGCTTTATTGGCCAGGTGTGCTGCACACGAGGAATTTGACTCTGGTACAGCGGCTCTCAATGTGAACATACATATCCCCATGCAAGGCAACAGCAAGGGGCAAGTAGACAATATACCAACATAGCTGTGTAGTATAACAAAAGAAACAGTATAAACAAGCAATAAACAATGCAAAATAAACACGCAGTAAACAATGCAGTCATACAAAGGAATGTTCATTATGAGACTAGATAAAAATAGAATAAAAATTGAGTACTTAAAAATAGAGACCTGTACGAGTCTGTATAATTTGTACAATGTATATTTACTGGTATTGCACTGAGGGTTACTGTCCAGTCATACTGTCGTGGGTTAAGTGTTAATCAGAGTGACGGCCTGGGGGAGGAAACTGTCCTTGTGACTGGTTGTCTTGGTGCCCAGTGACCTGTAACACTGTCCAGAGGGGAGGAGTTCAAACAAATTGGGTCCTGGGTGTGAGGGGTCTACAGTGATCCTCTCCACCCTCCTTTTGACCCGTGAGGTGTACAGGTCCTCCATGGAGGGCAGACTTGCACCAGTGATTTTTGTTTGTAGTGTGAGTATTGCAGATCATACGGTACATAGTGGAGTAAAGTATATCAGTCACCTCATACATTATTAGCCACCATGCTGCAAAAATTTCAGGAAACTCAGTGGCCCTTAACTTTACAGGTAATGTGCCTTATTCTTGAGTCTGAGGGTTATTTCAAAAATTTAAGTGAGAAATAGGTTATGCAGTTGTACAGCTAGGCTTCATTTAGACTTGAATGCTTCAATCAAAGCTACATTAAAAGTTGTTTGAGAGTTTTTGAGAGATGCTGTGTCATGTTTCCATTTTGTAAATCTTGTTCCTAATAGTTTACCAATTGGTCCAAGTATTGATTCACCATCATATTTCCAGACTGAAATATGATGGTGTGCTAGTCAGTGAAGCAGCCTTCTAGACTAAAAACATAATCATTATGTACACTAATTTAAAAAGCCTGAGCAAAACACAAGTAGTATGCAGCCATGTGATGTATTCAGATTTTGACCACTTTGATTTGAAATGTGCATCTTAAACAATAAGATAAATAAAAAAGATATTTGGATATTTTAAAATTCAGCAATATAATACAATTATAGATACAGTATAGATGAATGTGAACTTAGCACTGGCTGTAGAAACCTTATTCAAGTCAAATTCCCTTTGACTGACTTAACGAGAAGACTTTTGAGCTGGTGGGGAACAGGTACAGGAATCCATAGTCTTCTAGTAAAATGCTGCTTTTACAGGAACAGTATGTAATAGCATGTTTACTGTAAGTATAAATTGCTTTAGTGTGGTTCCATTAGATTCTTATCAAGAGTCCATCTCCATTAGTTGGAGTGCCTTGATCATATTCTGGCTAGTGTGTCTTTCCACTGAGTCAGTTAGGATACTCTGTGTGTATGTACCTTTGGTATCAGTTACACTGTGGGGACCAAACCCTGTTAGCACAGTCGCATTGTGGTGACAGCCTTCCTTGTGGGAGCCAGAGGTTGGTCCCTACCATGTAAATATTAAACTTTAGGGTGACAACATGGTTTAAGGTTATGGTGAGGTTAAGGTTACGGTAAGTAGTGGTTATGGTTGAGGTAAATGTAAGTCAATGTAGTCCCCATGAGGAATGAAAACACATTTTTAGGTGCGTGTTTGCTGGGCTGTGTGGCGTTTTCCAAGTGAGGGATGCAAGTCTATTGTTTTGAGTTTCCCATTTGCTGCTCCGACAGTGAAACACCTAATGGAATGATTGTTCTTCCCAGCTATGCTTTGCTCCTCTTCAGCCCTGACTCATTCCAGGTGTGCATGTGTTTGTATGTGCATGTGGGAGGCAGAGAGAGACAATAGGGTGTGTGTATGTGCCTTCAGGTGCACCACTCAGTGAGACTTTTTATGTGTGTTTGTGCATGGGTCCTTGCGCTGCTGCTTATGTGTCAGCAGACACCCTCTGGTCAGAGCCGAATAATGTCTCCTCACCTGTTTGGTGCTTTTGAGGAAGACTGTGTGTGTCACCTCCCAGGGGCCAGTGTCATGCTGACTTAAAGCCGATGGAACAATCAGCAGACTCTACACAGTTGAGCCAGATAAAGTACCTTCAGCCCCTCTGAGTCCAGCTGTTTGGTCTCTTTGTATATGCCAGATGACTCTAAAAGGAAACATGTAGTGCATGAGTTGAAAAAGAGTCTGACTGTGCTTATGTAAATTGTTTAATGAGTGTTCAGTGATGGAATCTAGGTATTTGGGGCAGTGCTCCAGTGAGACAGTTTGACTTTTGTTTCCCACTGTCTCCACTTGTTTGCATTGAGAATATCTCTGCCCAAAGGTTAGCAGGCTGGCAAAATATCTCTCCTTGGCTACTGGAGAGAGAAAAGCTTTTGAATTATGGGTGAAGCAAACACTATTGTCATAGGCAGTTGAATATTCCAGAGATGTTCCAAAATGCCAGTAAAAATACACTAGATTTAATGAACATTGCGATAGATTTTGGTGTGCAACCTTATTGACAATTTGCTGGATCTTACTGGAGTCCTCGAACCACTTCTCAAATGCAACTAAGCTATTTACAGGTTTTGATCCCAGTTTTTTTTTTAAGCCAACTCCTCAAACAGATTTGCATCTTTGGACCGAGGTTTGACTGTCTCTGCCAGACACTCCCATCATTGATTTGCTGTACAGCTAAGATGCATTTGGGTGGTAGTCATCTTTTAATACCCTCCTTCCTTTTAGGGTGATCTGTTTAAATTAATGCAAGTGACCATGGCGTTGGAAAAGATGAGGCTCTAATCTATCATGTTACTAGTACTGTTGATTTTGTAGCTTTAATTTAAAAATACTGTACATTAGTTAGGATTGGAATGGGAGGATGCAGATTCAACTGAAATACTAATATGCAAAGTATAGATTTAAATTTTTGGTGTTAAAATTGATTGTCTAGATGTTTCAGAAGAAGCTATCTTCCCCTACTGGAATTGAGCCAAGCTTGTAATAATGACTGAACAGTGTAATTTAGCAATTCAGCAAGTCACAGGCATACCTCCATCTCTCACTTACACACACATACAGTATATAGGGTAACTTCCACTTGGGTCTTGCTGTGGCTATATATAGATTACGGTGCGGTGAATATAATTTGTACTGAAGCAGGTGGGAATATCTTTCATAAATATTCTATTATGTTTAGGAAACCTTAGATGATAAATATTCCCACAACAATCAGCACAGAGGGAACAGCTGAAGTACATTGGACTTATAAAAAGCTTCCTGACCTTCACAGAAACCTTTCAAAAGCTCAGTTTCCACTACGATGAACTTAAGCCCTTTCTAAAATCTGTATTCTGGCTTTGAATAGGGGTCACATTAAACTAGGAGTTAATCAGATGTCACTTTAAGCTTACAGTGTTTAAATATCCTATTTGGCTATAGTTGACTTTGCCCACCTCTTCCTTTATTAACATGTCAGTTATGTTATTGGTAGAGACAGGTACAGTCTGTCCTGTCAATCCTCCTAAAATCCAACCTGATAGCTGCCAGTTTACTCGGTCAAGATTGAAAACAATTTCACACATGGTTTCAGAGGAGATTTCTGGGAAGCAGGCTTTTAGATCAGTTTGTTTCTGTGAACAGAGAAGAGCATGTTGAGATTGGCTCTTGCCAGAGAGCTGTCGTTTGAGTTAATCAACCCTGGGGATTATGTAAGGCAGAATGGATGAAGCAGCTGAGGTGAAATCACTTAGCTGTAACAAGAAAGTCATTTCTTTAACCACCTCATGAATTTAAACAATTTTACGTAGCAGTGTGTGATTCACTTGTTTGATGCAACAAAGCCACTTTACAGTATATACTTTTCATGGAGACCTATGGCATAGATGAATAAGGTTACAGTAATTGAGGGCTGACAGGTTGAGTAGAGGCAAATCACTGTTGGTTTTAGTCTCTGTATGGGGAGTGTTGAAAAGACTGTTAATATTGACAATTACCAGCTGTTAGTATAGACTTATCCTTTCTGTATTTGTTTATTAAAATAGACTATTACAGTAAAATAGGCTGTAATTGAGTTACATGTTTGACTTCTGCTATTCTATCTATGGGTCATTCTATGATGGTCAGTCCTAGAATTTAGAGTTAAATGTGTGCATTGTCTATTCTTGCCTTTCCCTTTTTTTCACTTTGCACTTTGTATTCTTATAGATGAGTATTTGATGCAAACATATTTCTTGTGTTTCTTTTAGGGTTGCACTGGTACATTCCAGCAAATTATTGACTGACCAATACACATTCGATACAGTTCTCTGTTCATTTTCTGTGGTGAACTAGCATTGACATGCAAACTACTGCTAATACTCATCATTCCATGCACGTGCTTCACAATAAATGCAACTTAGTCTTATGGAAAAGAAAGGCCTTTACTTTGATGCCACAGGTGCTGACAGTAACTTTCCATGTTAGCTAATGTCATAAAAGATTTAATGCAGTACAGTAAAAACTTGATTTGGGTGTCCCAATTGCTGTATGGTTACATTACAATGCGATGCACCATATACACAGGCACAGCATGTGTGAAGTTTGATTCTAGTCTGACCCCTGACATTTGTCGCAGGTCTCCCCCTCTCTCTGTCTCCCTTGTTTTCTGTCTGCTTCTCCACAACCCACTAACTAATAAAATAAAGCAATAATGTGCTTGAAAAAATAAAGTAACAAATACATTTGACCATATTCTGCATTTTCTTTTTGCGGGGAAGTAATTTTAAAACAGTACACTGATTAAGCTCAGCATAAAGAGAGGATCAAAAATCAATCATGATCTTATCAATGACAAGCTTTTAGCAAGTATATTTAAAAATAACTTTAGAGAACTAACTCCACATTTAGGATGTACGGTATGTCCCCAAATACAGTTGATTATAGTGTAAAGTTAGATAGGCGATGTGGACATTAATTAGTTTCTCACATATAGATGGCTAAAGTTTACATTTTGGAATCTATTAGTTTATATTTTTCCCTTATATTGTCATGGCTGAAGCCTCAGTGGGATCCATAATTTTTTCTCTGTGCCAATTAAGACTTTCTCATTAGTAACCTTGTTTTCAACTGCAGTTTCTACAATGCTAAGGCTTTTTTTTTTGGTCATATGACTGGTGCTATATTTTCTCCAAGGACAGGTACATTCTATACCTTCATTATGTCTAATTTGCATTTGGTTTGAACAGAAAAGAACAGCTGCAGCAGGAAGAAATCAGAGCTGTTTGTTGTCTGATTCACTGTAGCTTTCAGTGTCAAAATTCCCTGTAGTGTATGTGTGCTTGTGAGTGCATGTGCTTGTATAACCATTCTGTTGTGAGCATTACTTCCTTTCACATCCATGCTGGTCATGCTCTGTTGATGGAATATGCTGTTGTGTTGCAGCATGAGATAAGAGGATCAAGAAGATACACTGCTGCCCTGGATGTGCACTGGTGTGTTATCTCATTTTTTTGATCTTTTTGAAAGAGCAAGCTTCTAGGCTTCTAGGGGCCTTCTCAATATTTCATGACTGTGCAATGTATCTTTTGACACTGAAATGAAATGTGAATTAAACATGACTGACTGCATAATCAAAAGCTTTTAATGCAAGCAGAAGAGCAAGCCTCTTTGGATTTGCCTTTTAATTAAAGAATAAATGGTCAAAGATTTAGGGTGAATTTAATGAGGAATAGGTTTGCTTGACATAGTGCTGCCACGGTCTGTGTACCTCACAGAAAGGACATCTCTCTTCTCCTGCTTCCCTCTTAACATTTGTAGCCATTTCAATCACTTGTGAAGCAGGCCCACTGCTCTATAGAGGCACAAAGGAGCAATAAAAAGTTGTTTGTAGAGTGTTAAATGCATAGGCAGCCTCAAGGTCTTTGTTTTCTTGCAGAAGCTCCATCAAAGAAGGTGGCCATTGTGTTCAATACTTCAGAGCTGACAAACTAGTAAAGTAATGAGCTCAGTATCAGTAAAGACTGGTATTAGGGACTGTCAAATTAAATTAACAGACTTTGGCTTGTACTCTTAGTTGAGGTAGTTAATGATCAACATGGTATTGCTTATCTGAAGGCCCAAGCAAGGTTCAATAACAAATGTTATCTGGCCATCATTCAGGTGGGACATGCCCAGATGTCACAGTAATACAGATATGCAGATAAATCAAATGCTGATTTTAGTTTCGGAATTGTCAACATTTGTATGAAACTATGGAGCATGATGAGGAATGATGCATCTACAACACATTTTATCAAGTGGTTCTCTCTGGCCAAAGAGAATGCATAGATGAATTACTGCATTTCATAATATACTTATTTGAATTTGACATCACAGGAAATGCTCCACATTTTTCTTAAAATATGTTCACACTACATACATCCCAACTACAGGAAAACTTTAATTTTATCAAATGACTTGAGAGAATAATGAGTGAGATTGTTTGTACTCTTTAAAGAAACTGGTGATGATATACTTCAATTGAGACTATTCCGGGATTAAGCTATAATTATTCCTCAACTTATCAAAAATAAGGTGCAGCAGCGAAATCTATTCTGCTAAAGTCTGATGGTATTACTTGTTCACTTTTTCAGTTCATAAAAATACATACTAGCCATACAATGACAGTCTTTCTCTTACAGTAGAACTACCAGCAGCACAAAGATAATCGGAGGTGATGGCAGTTCAGCCAGTTTCATGGCCCTCCATAAGATAATTATTGTTTTGTTCATCCAAATTATAATGTAATATAGTCTAATAAAAGGGTATTTGTAGCACGATGAACTACTGAGCGGTCAGCAAAGTTTTAAATGCATCATCCTTTTGAAAGGATAAGCAAGCTTCTCTCAGATTTGTATATTCAGAATGTTTGTTGTGATGCAAAAGGTTGATCGGGGTTCTCCACAATCCAATAATTCTCTCTGGGACTTATTTCCCATTTTTCTCTCTGCCTCTCTGACTCTCTCTGTCTTACACACCCTCTGAGGAAAAAATCCCAAAAATATAGACAAGGATTGCTCCACAGAGAATACATGATCTCATTTCCATGTGTCAGAGGAATCTAATAGGCTTGGACAATATGTTTGAGGATCTAAAGGGCTCAAAAATGTCTTACTCCTCTGTCAGTTGCACTGTTGTGGGGATAACGAGGTCCTTGTTAGAGGAAAGATAGTATTTTAACCTCCCCTGACTTTAAAACTGAAAATCCAAACCTAAGTAAGAGCTTAGCCAAGAGTAAAATAGATGTAGCAGATGTGTCTGGTCTCTAGTCATAGGTTACTTACACATAGGAAAACAACAAAGGCTATTTATTTAGTGTACTTAATGCTTTTGAGTTAGGATACTTTAATATACAAGAAAAACCACACTACATTTTAACTATGTTAAAAAACTTCAAAAAATTAAACAAATGTGACAAAATGCAAAGTAAAATAAAATACAATATGAGAGCTTTTATGTTAAGTTAGAGAAATAAATCCTGACATTGCACTGCTGGGATTTGGCACAGAACGCATTCTAACAACCACTGACAGCAGATCATTAGCAAAGAATTGCATGTACAGTAACTAGCAACCATCAGCACTATAAACCAATTAAAAGGTGGCAGAAACCAAGCAGACATTAACACAAAGCATGTGAGCAGTCTCCTTCACAGCATTTTACAGGCCCACAAAGGAAATGTCACTGCTTTTTTTTGTAATTACTACTACTTCTATTATCATTGATGAAGGGGAATTATTGAAAGAATTACAGTAGATTAAGCCATAAATGCCATTTGGACAAATAGTTTTTTTTATTTATAAATGTATGTTTTTTGATATATAATTTTAGATATCAATACAGACATACCTGTACTAATATTTATTTATATACACACACACACACACACACACACACACATACACTGTATGTGTATTCAATAGAAGCTGGCATCACTTCCTTCTCCTGAAACTCCATAGCTGTCTGCCTATTATGGTGCCATCACCATTTACAAGTCAGCCTGCTTTCCTTGAGCAAAGCTGACATCTTACAACAAACCACTTGGACACTCTTCCACAGCTGTTTATACTCACACAGAGAGGATGTCATCCATCAAAAGTTTTCAACTAGCACCTTTTTTTCCCCCTTTCTCTTTGTGGGTCCTTGATGTTATAGTAAAATCATCCTTTTTGTCAGAGAAGTCCCTTGAACAGCCCATCAAAAAAAAAGTGTATTTGTTAGTCACTGACTTGGGGAGTTGGGCCGTAGTGTCATCTCAGTCTATTCCATTTAACATTTAACATATACTTCCTGTATGTAAAAGGGACAAACAGAAAAGAATACCACAACATCTGTTATTCAGACAGTGAGGACCACCATTCAATAAGACCACGTGCAACCCCAGCACTTTTTGTGCATATTTTATAGCTTGTCACAAAGCCACAGTTCAGAATAAGGATGATTACTTACCCAAAGCTGACAAAAGACTCCTATTCCACCAATCTTCATATTATGAAACAATGACAATGGTGAAAGAGAACATCCTGGGCAGATGCTGCTCCAGGTACAGTACATTATGCATGTTTTGAATGACAAGCGGATTGTAATTGGTCATTAGGGGGTATGTCAAAAGTTCCTAGTCAAACAACAATACGCCATGGATTCTTGTGTGTGAAGAGGTGCAAATTCTTTGGTTTATTTAATATACTTTGCCCTCAACAGCCAGATATCACAGTATGTCACAGAATAGAAAATGCAAGTACAAAACAAAAATACCTAGTATGTAAGACAAGCAGCAGATGAATACACGCCTGCCATAAGCCAAGTTATAAATCCACCTTATAGTCTTTAATCCAGCACACTTTGACAGGAATAAACATGTTTTGTTGCAGCAGAGAGCATGCCTTCATGAGGCCTTCATTACTGCCTGTGTAACTGTGGCCATTGAAGCTCTGGGATCTCTCTAAGATTGATTGTGGCAGACCACAGATCACTTAGGAGCCCTCTCCCACTTTCTGCTTCTGGTCAAAATCCAATAGGGAGGAGCTTAGGGACCCCAGCTCTACACAGAGGCAATATTGTCTGATAAATTGCCTTTCCTGGCACGATTATACACCAGGGTGTTCCCCATGGTCTTGGGGAGCAATGTTTTAGAGCTTCAGCATCGTGGGAAGGTACTGAAAGTGGGGCACTTTGTTTTATGAATAGTCAAGCAATGGCAGGCTTAAATTATGTGGTAAATAAGCATTAAATTAAATCTGGGCATTAAAACTGCTGTAAATATGCATATGTTCTAGTTTATTATGTGAAAATTAGGTCTTTCTTCACTGAAATACTGTTTTTGTAATTTTCTTCTTGATATGGAGACTGCTGAAAACCCAGGAGGATTCTCACTACCTTCTCAGACAGATTCAGGAAATGTGAGCAGAAAGCACATTCAGGTGGAAAATTTGTTTTGCCTGATGGAAACAAAGAAAAGTCCTTTTTTTTAACCCAGTGGTGTTTCTTGCAAAACACCATCTCATCTGCCCATTTTGATGGCATTGTTTCAAAACACCAGTGTGCTACTATTAGTCAGTCTTTCTTCCAAGTCACTATTGCACTGTTTCTTAGGTTGGCACACAGTGAAATCGAATACACAGATTGTTAAATCCCTGACTTCCTGCTACAGTGTTCTTTGCCCTCAGGGTACTTCAGCAGGGGCCATGTTATGTCTCCAAACATCAAATAACTCAGAGTCCGGGTGTCTGAAAGCTAGCTGACATTCAGACCCTGGAGTATTTTGAAAGTTTTCCAAAGGGTTAGCTGTACACTGGATTACTGCTACAATGCAAATGATGTGGCTATGAAGGGAAGGTCTGCCAAAACTGTTGGGTGCACTTTAATTATAGAGAGGGATTGTGCAACCCGCCTGACTGACCTGGCATTATTCAAAAGTAATTAGTTGCTTGTTATTTTATTATGGATGAAAGGACACAAGTACAGAATTAACTCTGAAATGGGATTTGCGGCATTGCCTAAAAGAGAGCGAGCGAGAGGGGAGGGAGTTTGTACACACAACTGTATATTGCTTGCAACCTGCACGGAACAAAATTTTTATAATATGCCAGTTCTCTTCCATGCTGTTTTGTTCCAAGTTACCTATCACTAGACTTTCATAGTGACCTATTACATTGAGTAAATAGTCTAACATGCCAGGGAGCGTGGTAAGCACAGGATAGTCCTGATAACAGTAAAAAAGGGATGGTCAAACAATCTGAATTACACTCAGTATATATAAATATATATCCCTTGTTGAGCTACAGTACTTTCTTTTGGTAGATTTTTCTATTGTGAAAATTTTGCATCACACCTAAATTATTCTCTGTTATCCCTTAAATGCTTTCAATGTCAAGGAGATACTGTGATTAAAATAACACATTTTCAAAAGTCAGGTGGCATTACACTGACTTACATTCAATTCCTGGAAACTTACCGTAATCTTAACCATAACCACTTGCCTAAAACTCACACTAACCTTGCACCTAGTCATCACTTTAAAATGTAATGGTTTACATTTTGGGGGCTTGCTTTTTGTCCTGATAAGGACATCAAGCCCCCACAATGTGACTGTGTAAATGGATATACTGTGTGTCCCCACAACATGGGTAATACAGGCCCCCTACCCCCACATGCATTATATATAAATATTGATTATTGATTAAATGGAAATGTAAAAGTGTTACAGCACATTTTGCCCCAACTCACAGCAAATACAAACAAACCTAGCACATATGCTGTCATTTTTGCAGCTTTTTATTGTCTTGTTTTACATATACACACTATACAATAAATTTGACCTACATACAAAACTGCACAGTCTATTTTAATGTAGTATTCTGTCTTGGTGGAACAGTATATCCCATAAGAGGCTGCAGTGCTTTAGGCATCCTGCATCTTCTTTTGCCTTCTAACTGCATCTTGATTCCCCCCGGGAGCTCCAGATAGATTGCTTTAATTAATCACCAACGTACTCCATGCATACATAACAAGCACTGGCCAGGTCAACTGTTAAGTGCTCCGGAGGGAAATATGTGGAGAAAACCGGGAACCACTGAGACTTTATACAAGGGAGAATGAGCTATCACTGATAGCTAATGTGGTAAATGAGCTTGAGTGAGTTAGCACTGTCCTAACTAACTGTATGTGTGTGTATTTTCATAAATATGCTATGCAACTGTTTGTATACTTCATAAACAACCCATTACCAATATGTGACTCTTCATTGTTCTTGAAATAGAGTTTTGTTTTTGTTGTCTGGCTCTCTTGAGGGAAGCAGTATGGATTTGGCAATAAAATGACACTGAAATCTGCAATTCACTGTCTCAGGGCCAGACTCTCCAACCAGCACAACAGATCATTTAGATGTTTTCAGCCCTGTGGTAATGATAACCAGAAGCCCATTTATGTTTTTGTAGATACAGTATGTCAATGCTGGCCCCATTTGGCTTGTTTATTTGTTTGGACCACTGACAAGATGGGCTGTGCATTTTGTATATTACCTATTCAAAAAAGAATCACATTACTTAACCAAATACTACACAGTAGAAGTAATTATTTACAGGTTGTGTCACGTAGCTGTTACTTTCTCTGTCAAAGGTGCCTTCTAACAGCTCTGAAAGTGGAGCACCCATTTAACTGATGTAGAAATAAAAGTGAAGCCACTGTGGTTTAATGAGAGGCCAGCTGCACTGAAGCTAATCACTGGCCATTAACATTCATTAACATTGTGTGTTGGTTGGGGTGGGGTAACTGTGATGTAATTACAGAGGTTCCTTATTTCCAATTTTTCTAAGTCTGTGAGTGAGGTGGGAGGGGGTTGGTCAAGGAATTTGACTGGTTACAGAGGCTCTCTATGAGCTTTGTAAGGCAACAAGAAAATAAAAAATAAAAATGTGTAGGAAAATATGTGCAAATAAATAGGAAAGAGAATAGGAAACAGTCTAATTATAAATATATAAACATGTTTATAGTCCTAGAAACATGCCCATCCTGGAGCAATGGCAGACTGCAGTCAGTCAATCTCTCAGCAGAGTGAATGGCACGCTGCAGTCTGCTCTTGTCCTTGGTGGTTGATGGAGGTGGTCAGGATGGACTCAGTGATGGCGGTGTAGAGGTGCACCATCACTGACTGTGGCAGGTTGACCTTCTTCAGCTGTCACAGGATATACGTACATCCTCTGCTGTACCTTCTTTATCAGGGAGGTGATGTTGAGCTCCCACTTGAGGTCTGGGGTGATGGTGATGCCCAGCAAGCAGAAGGACTCTACAGTACAGGCTGGGGAACCACACAGCGTGATGGGGGCAGGTCAGATATTCTTAAAATCCATGAGCACCTCCACTGGGCTCCCAAGTTGTTGTGTTTGCAGCAGGTCACCAGACGGTCAATCTCTCACCTGTAGGCAGATTCATCACATCTGGAGCTGAGTTCGATTGGGGTCGGTGTTGTCCGTGAATTTCTGGAGCTTACTGTAACTGACTGATGACTGGAAGTGTAGCTGTGGCTTGTTGTATCAAATGGTGTGGATGGTTGAGTAAGTTATTGTTCGCTCATCTGTGTAGAAGCAGATTTATGTGTGTGTGTGTGTGTGTGTGTGTGTGTGTGTGCGTGTTGTTCCTCTGGGGCGGATGAAAGGATTGTCATTTGACCCAGGCTCAGTTTTCAGATATTGAACAGATCATCGAAGTGACTGCTGGAGTCACTGTTAATGGGTTTGATTATTTGCTCTGTCTATTCAAGCATGTCAAACAGAGAGATCAGACAGACTGACTTGTACACCTAACTCTCTTTCAGTCACACACACATACACATGCACACACAGTAGTTTAATTCCTCCTCAGCATTAAGCTTTTAAGAAGGCACCAGCAACAGCTAAGGCTTGACAGCTCCCTGGGGACCCTCAGTACAACTCAGCAGAGAGCTATCTGTGACTATAGATTGCCTCCTATTCCATTTCTTTTCCAATGACAGAAGACCTTTCTCGGCTTTCCTCCAGCCCGCACCTCGTCACATCCATCCTTCCTGTCTTCTTCATTCTCACTCCAGCTATCTATCCATTTGTCTATAACCACTCAATTTTTAGTCATTCACCAGGAACCCATCAGTCCAATGATTTCTCCTTAAGCTGCTGTCGACATTTGGCATAACAGCACAAGGAGTCAATCCCCTCAGTATCCTGCAATGTCAAATCTGGATGCTTTGTCTGAAACAGTTTGGACTTTCATTAGCATCAAGGAGCATGATGCCATTCTAGGGTTCCAATAATTGGCATTTAGAGCTTGAGAGGCTTACCTCCCCTGACAGCATTCTCAGAAAAGTAGATGTCTTAGTTGTCATGTTTTCCCATGCCCTATCAAGCTTACACAAGAGAGCTGCTTCCTTTCCTTGTCTCTTTTGTAGCTGGCATCTAACAGTTTGATACCACAATTCCCTCTCCCCATTTCTCTGTGCCATTTCTAGCAGCCTAACAGCTGCTCAGAATGAAGGCCTTCCAACCTGTCTGCCAGTATTTCAATCGGTTCTTCTCCAGTCATCAACGTGGAAAAAAAGAAGGCACACCAAGTCTCCATTTGACAGGCTGCCAGTGAAGAACTTTTGAAAACTTAGTAGGTGTTGAAAATAGCAGCAGCACCTTCTCCACACTTCCTTTTCACCTGTATATTGTGGAGCAGTCACTCGTTTTCTAACTCACTTATGTATTTACATGTTGGGTTGTGTTATGTATTTACATGTTGGGTTGTCCCCTCCTTGAACCGCCACCTTATTCTGGTGGAGGGGTTTGAGTACCCGAGTGATCCTAGGAGCTATGTTGTCGGGGGCTATATGTCCCTGGTAGGGTCTCCCAAGGCAAAC
>NW_018127922.1:625150-634005 GCF_001952655.1 Monopterus albus | reverse complement strand
CCTCGCAGCACCCTGTGGGGGGTGCTCCAGGAGTACGGGGTTCGGGGCCCTTTGCTAAGGGATGTCCGGTCCCTGTACGACCGGAGCAGGAGCTTGGTTCGCATCGCCGGCAGTAAGTCAGACTTGTTTCCAGTGCATGTTGGACTCCGGCAGGGCTGCCCTTTGTCACCGGTTCTGTTCATTATTTTTATGGACAGAATTTCTAGGCGCAGCCAGGGGCCGGAGGAAAATGGATGGATGGCTGGATGTTGGGTCGTCGATGCAAGAAACTGTTGTCACAAGTAGTTTTATTACCTGGCTGAAAATAGAGGTGTTTCCATGAGTTGGCGCTGACAGAATTCTAAAATAATAGCTTCATACATGTTCACTTATTAAAATGTTTTTGCTGCATGTGGCTTTTGATTTAGTTTATAAACAGATAAGAGCTATTTAAGAAATATTGTAATGAGATAAGGTGTTAGAAATTCAATAGCCTTGCCTATGTAATGCTTCAGAATGGATGTGCATTGCTCAGACAGTGCGCCCACACAGAACAATCTTCAAGTGTCAGTGGGTTTGCACGAAAGAGGCAAGGTGACTGCAAAAACATGTTGGTAGTTCTCACTTTGACACCCAGTTCTCAGCAGTATGCCAATTATTAGAATGTTGTGAGAAATGTTGCTTATTGGTACTTTAATGGCATGGAGGGTGCCTTGAACTCACAAATAAGTAGTGATAATGGATTTTAAAATGATTCTAGTGTTTTATAGCTAATTTATCTTTGTAATAACACCAGGTCAAATAGATAAAAATGTGTCAAAAGTACTGGATTTGCCTTTTTTTAAGACTTTTATAACAGGATACATTTAGACATTAAATGATGTATGTTGCAGAATTTATCAAAAATTAAAGAACAAACAGCAATTATCAACTTTCATACAGATGCATACCTTCACATCTGTAGGGTGAAACAGGGCTTCTGACAGCTGTCACTGAACAAACGGCATCCCTCTGTTCTTTGGCTTTAGCTTTAGGCCATGACAGCTGCCATTTGAATAAGTGTGTTTGTCTGTAGGTTCACAAGGTTCAGGGACTCTCTTCTTTTATGTCTCATCTTTCACTTCCTTATATGTCATTTTGTAAAACATTAGCTCTTATGACACAGCACTCAAAGCCCTGGTGAAAATTGAGCTGGCTAAATGAAGCTAAACAATGACCAATGACTTGCAGTACTACTCCACCTACTAAAGAATTCTTAAAAGAAAAATAGGGTTTCCTTGTGTAAACGCAGTCATTACAAATGCTAATTTGTTCCTGTATTAGTTACATTCTTAACGTCCTCAGTGACAGACACCGCGGAGATGCACACATTACTACAGGTTCTCACTGATTTTGTGTCGGTGAACAGGTAAAGAGAGTCTGTACTGTAAGTGTGTGTTCTTTGAAATGAATGCCTAGAACCTTTGCAGGATTTTTTTTTTTTAACTGAGTGAATGGTTGTGATCAACTTGTCAGGTTACGTTACATTTTTTCCAGTGTCTGTATGTGTGTACTATTGTTATTTAATATCATTTTGACAACAGCTATGAGCTCCTTTCTTCCAAACACCTTTGCCTCCAGCATCACAGGCAGTGATCTAATTCACTTGGTTACCTACCAGCAGCTGTGGCAAAGGTGAGCCAGGGTAGCAACAGAAATTTAAGAGGCTTATTGGTATTCACATATGAGCCATTGTCTGCCAGTTGAATGTGCTGGATGGTTTTCCAAGAGGAGGGCTGTGAATGCTGCCGGCAAATCTACGATGACATCTCCGACTTGAGCTGCTGCCAAAGGAATTAAAACCAAGATAATATGGGGTTGGTGGCTTTCTAGGGGAGTCAGTGGAAAGGATGTATACAGAGGGATAGAGACCACAATATTGTTGTTTGTGATTACATTTTGTAGAAACCAACAGAGAGGTGGATGAAATTGAACTCAACTAAAGAAACATGTGATAAGAACACAAATGAGATTTAGAAGGATAACAGCTATGTTTACCCCTGTTTCATCCCTGAATTTGTAGGTTTTTAATTATACAGAGTATCAAAATAGTCAAATGCACCTTGGACAAAATAACTTTTCATTAAGGTGAGAGAGCTGCTTCACAGCTTTTTGTAAGTTGATTGATTTTTTTTTTTTTTTTTAATATTGAGGATTGCAAGACCTTGTATAATTGAGCTTAGATTCCCAACTCAGAGAACTCACAGCAGCAACAATGCAATGTCAAATCAATTACAGCCAGACATATTAATATTTAGCATAAGGAGAAACATTTTAGGTATAAACAAATGAATGCAGACAACAGTAATGATTTTTTTTTTTTCCACATTTTTAGCAGTCACCTCCCATTACAATGCTCTTAAGTGCAAAGAGTCTATAGAGTTACAGAAAGAGACACACAGAAGGGTTAGGGCTTTGAGGATAAATGGATGCCTCAGTGTCTAATCACCACCTTATTTACAAGCTTCAATCACACCCCCTAAATCAGGAGAGTCAGCAGTTTTGTGTGAAAAATAAAGATCCAGCACTTTCATCTCCCCACAGGCACTTCACTGTCGTCTTTCTCAACATCAGAGATGAATCAGACAAATAGAAAGCAGTAAAGTGGAGCTTGACAACCATCTGGACAACAGACAGAAAAGTAAAACACACTAGGATTCAAAGGCATTTAAGATAATTAATTTTGTCAGCAGTTTATACATTTACTCTTAGTCCTGTGATCAAAAGTCAGAGTTAGTTTAATTCATATTTAGTCAGCCTTTTTATTTTTAATCATTTTTAGTTGGTGAAAGCACAACATTTCAGGCTTTTTAAAAAGTGATTAGGAGCTTGTTTGACAAGACAACATCTAAATCACTTTTTTTCTTGTTTGCATTTTGTGGCTGACAAGTATGGTACTGCTTTTGTGCAGTATTACAGCTGCTGTGTTGCTTCTTTGGTGTGGTAGTCACACCTGTCATTACTTCAGTATATAAAATCTAATTTTCTTAAGTTTTCAATTATGTAGGTTGTTGTTTTCTGATGCAAGAACTATCAACATCAACCGTGGTTGTACATAGATTGATAACACCACATTGACAATTTACCATATCACACAAAACCAGGAGGCTTTGTTTTATTTTATGTGACTAAAACCTTCTGAGATGAATTCATGATTAGAAACGTCCCAAATGTCACAAATGAAACAGAGGCACTTTGTAGTATTTTCTGGACTTTCTGGAGAGGCTGTTTTAGTAGTCAGTCAAAGGGTCATTTTGCAAAGGTTACCAGGCCAACTTGAGTGAAACATGAACATTAAAAAAAAGAAAAAAAGAATAGAAGACTAAAATGCAAGGAAGATTAAAATGAGGTGTCTTTCACCTCAGGGGCCAGAAATAACAATTTCCCTTAAGTCTGATGGGAGACTGAGAGGAAAAGCAAGCAAGCAAGCAAGCTAAACTTTGTCACGCAGCACTAAAGTGAGTTCTACTGTTTGGTGGACAGCCAGTTTGGTAAAATATAAAAGCTGAGTTGGTGAGAGAAGGCATGAATGTTTGTTATGTCAGACAATGGGGTGCAGCACAAGGCTAGTTCCTGGAAGCATTATGTACTCGATTAAGTCACGAATAATGAATGAGTTCTTACTAGTTTGAGGCACATAGTGGCTTATTAAACATTTATTGGGAATGACTTATAAAGAAAGTGAGAATTATTCTGTTTCACTTATATATACAGCATGCTATTTAGTTTTTGATTCTGAATTATTCAGAAACTACTCATTAGCAATTCATTATCATGTTTCTCGTAATTCGTTTGACAGTAACTACTCATGTTTTTATTTACCATGTTTAGCCTTTAGTTTTAAGTAGCATTAAGTTTTCTTTATGTTAAATAAATGGTTGATATGAGGTCATTTATACATACACACGGGTTAAATGAAAGCTGTTCTTTACCTTAGTTGCAGTAAAGTCTTGGTTGCACTTGGCCGCTGCCAGGATCAAATAGAAAATCTTATAAATGTGAAGCTATGTTGGTGAAGACAGTCCAGGATTTGATCGTGTAATCAGTTAGGTGTATCTGTCTGATTACAGGTTGTTTTGTTAATTAATTTTGTTAGATTTACTGGGGAAATATGGATTGCTAAAAAGAAACATTCTCTGCTTCACTGTCTGTCTTGAGTCAGGCACCAAAATCCTTACTGCGTGTACTACAGCTGAGGAAGGTGTTTGCTTTTCAACAGTAAAAAAACATGGCTGTACTACCAGCCTCCAGGTGTGACTGTAAACAGAGTTTGCAGATGAGCAACCATGCTCAGTCAACTTTTTATAACTTTCAGCAGAATTATGTTATCCTCATATAATGTAGACTGTAATATTTCTGATTATTAAAGAGATGCAAATATAAGCTGATGTTTAATGCTTGTTGGTTGTGCATGACAAAGCACACTTTAACAGCAGGCTCATCCAATTTTCATCAAACTTTTTTTGGTTTAGTTGTCTCCTCTTTAATTTTCAGGCTTGATTTCAGGCTATGTTTTGCCCAACACTCAGAAATTGTTGTGTTATCTTGGTTGATTTGAGGAGGAGAATATACTTAATAGAAATTGGTTATACTGTATGTTTGCTTCTCAATAAACACATTGTTCTTCTGACCTTTTCTACAAAGTTAATAAAATCCAAGATGAGGGGGAGCAGTGGTTAGAAAAAGTCCAAAAGCCCATACCCTTTTTACATGCTTCAATGAGCTTTTCACTCTGTGTACTCTATTTCACTCCAGAAGCAAACGGAATAAGGGCAACGGACAGTGCACTAATGTTATTCAATTACGCAAAGTCATGCTTGAGTCATAGCTGATGGTTTTAGAGGTTGTGTAATGCTTGTTAGTTACACAATTTGATTAGTCCTAGTGTAACAGTTGGTATTTCCATCTGTCGGGCACTTTGCAAACTTATTTTAAAGAGTTCAACAGGTGCAGTGCATTATAAGTGTGCCTATAAAGTGCACCATAAATTCAGTCATCAATGCTCATTTCTATGTTTTTCAGTTGGCTTGTCTACAAAATTCAAGAGAAGGTCACACTTTTACAGTGTGTGTGTGTGCCAAGCATATAATATAGCAAGAAAAAGAAACCAATCAAAGCAAACTCACATTAGCATCTAGAGGAAACTCATCAATCAATGCACCATTCTCCTCGAGGCAATCAACCCAAGGACTCAGTGGATTTATTTTTAGGTTGAGAGTAAATAAAAAAAATAATAAGCTCCTGACCTTTGGTCGCTGCCCGTGATTTATCCTCTGACTTGACACAGGCAGTCATTTTGAATTTAATGACTTTGCTCATCCAAACATCTGTTCTGACTTTTATATTTATAAATGATTATATCAAGCAGCTGACAGCATTTTTTACTCAGGACTTTGACAGTGAGAAATCATGAGTGGCTTGCTGACATTGACATTTTTACATTATGAAACATTTGTGACAAAGTTCAAATAGAAACAAAAGTCATGCAGATGTAGCACAAATGGGTACAAATCCTTGACCATACTGTATGCACACAAAGGCACACATTGTTAGTTTGCCTTATGTCTCCCTGTGGAGGTAGTTTGAGAAAACCCTGGGAGCAGACCCACAACATGCTGGAGAAATTATTTCTCTCTCCTGGACTGAATGCCTTAGAAACTTCCAAAAGGTCTTGGAGAAAATGTCCTTGAGGGCTGTAACCAGACAAACAGTGGATTTATGGATGAATGTGAACACAGAACATACATTTGACATTTCAGCCTCTTTAAAATGTTACTAATTTGGAGTGAATGTCATCTATATGATAAATTGTCCAAGTGCTCATGTAATGTTTTTGTGCCTGTGTCTTATCTGTTTTCCCCCTTGTGCGAGTGACCCAGCTGTGTGTTTGGGTGAGTCACTGGGGCCTCGGGGGAGTGGACAGCTGCTGGAGGAGATATCTATTAGTATGGCAGGCACCCATGGGTGTTGAGCTCTGTGGCGAGAAAGAAATCCAGTTGTTTTGACTAGACAAAGGCTAAAGGGGCTTCGCCTCAGGGAGCCCAGACAGGGGTGGTCACATGGAGGTAGGTAGTGTCTAGGACAGTGTCATCGAGAAGTGTGCTCCACTAGCCCCACTCAGGTGCAGATACACACACAATTTGTCTTGCTGAAAAGGTTGGACACACAGTATACAGCACACACACACAATGTGTGCTGTATACTGTGTGTCTACAGTATATGACATACCAAAAAAAGCAATATTTATTTTGACTTCCAGGTCACTTTGGATGGCTCACATGTAGGCTACTAATTTATCCTTTGTTCTATCTAATCCTGCTCTCTGTTGACAAAGATTTGAAGCTTTGTCTCGTCAGTGCTTTCTGAAGTCTAACTGCACTGATTGTCTGTTAGTTAAAACCAAGATGAGCCTACAGCAAAAACAGCGCTCACTAGTTTGTGCTTTGGGAGGTTCATGAATTTACAAGCTGTTTTTAATTTAACTTCAAAACATTGTTTTCCCCCCACCATTTGACAAATGCATGATGTGAAACTGTAACCACACCAAGACTTAAAACACCATGGCAGTCCATAAAAAATATATGACAGGCTTGTATGTGACCATCCCCTGAATCAAGCCTAGACCTGACAGATCAGCTCATCTACTCGGCTGATAGATTAGAAAAGGCAGCTGCCGAAGGTACTGTAAGACTGGCAGTAGACTGTGTGTGTGTGTGTGTGCACATTTGGTTGATGTGTGTGTGATGGGATATAAAAATATTTCAATCCCTTTCTGTCACAGCATGTTTCATCCTGTGTTTATATTCACGTATGCTCAAAGGCTTATTTTGCATTTGTGTATTTTTGAAGGTCTTCTCCATATGAATTTTTATTTCTCTACTGAATTTGTAGAGGGTATGTAGAGGGTGTGTGTTGTATTAAGGCCCATACATTGGTCTGCTGGTGTTTAGAATGGTAGCAACTAGAGAAGAAAAAAGAACAATCAATTAAGGTGACTGAAAACTAATTCGATGAAACGTGACCCTTAAGGGCTAGATGGCGTCTCACTTACAAAGTCATGGCAATAGTACTGTGTTTAAAAGACAGAGACTTACCAAAACACTGTAATACAAACCTTATGAGAGGCTATTTAAACCTAGCAGACTTTAATCAGGATGAGAACAAAATGTGTGACCTTAATCAATTTAAAAAGTGCAGTAGGAAACTTGGTACATGTAATCTCAGCCAGTCTTTGAACACTTAACACCAAAGGTAAAGAACAACCCCATCACCAGATAAGAACCTCCAATGGCAATTAATTGATTAAAATATTCTTGCTTATGATAACATCTGCTCAAGGCAAAATTGTTTATAGCATCTTTTATGATTTGTTGCAAAAAAAAACAGTTTAGCTAAACAACAGAAACACTAGGTTAAGGAAAGATCATCATTATGGTTAATAAAAAGGGACATTTTAATTGCAGGTCTGTGCCCCAAACTCCAGCATTAGTTCTGAATGTTGGCATCGAACATAAATTATGAGGTGTGAAATGATTCAGAATAGATGTAATATCTATGGACACTGGGCTGAAGAGGACAGTGCATTAAACACGCTTGCTATAGTGACTTAGACTGTAAAATGGGGGTAAATTGAGATTTCTGAATGTGCATCAGTATTATCATCATCCTGAGTGTTTGTGTGTGTGTGTGTGTGTGTGTGTTGTGGGATATATATAAACAGTTCTCAAATGTCTCACTGTCAAAGCACATTTGACTCGCTTCAGCAATTTATATCCTAGTACAAGGTGATGCGATTGTGTTGCAGGAGAGAATGTGTATACTATTGTGACACTCTCGTCTGTACGCTTCATCAATCCTGTCAAAGCTCAGTGCCACACTTAATCTTGAAACCAAACTGTGAAACGGGTCTGGTAATGGTATTGGCTTGACTGATCAGGCTTGATTATGTCTGATGTTCACTCAATACTGAGCAAACATTGAGGGGCCCGGTGCTTACCTCAGTCTTACTATTAATGTCTTATTTATATTTATGGGTAAGAACAAAAAAACATGATGCTGTGGCACAGGAAAGCAAAATTTGAGTATCCCTGCAAGAGCAGACTGTAGATGAAATCAAAGAGTAGAACAGGTGGCTGCCCTACAGGGAGCCTGAAAGCTACTGTATTTGTACTGCAAGTAAAATGTGGGTAATTTAAAATCAGAAGTAACACTCTTAAATCTTTTATCATAGCTATAAAAGCAGTTTTGTGTAAGGAACGCAAAGTAGCTTCTAAATAAGGAATGTCTCAACTTTTCTAGGCTGTCTTAATCACCATCAACCAGGCTGTACTTTTATCTACAGAATAACCCAAAGCAACAGAGTGTTCTGATTTCACAGATTTAGTCACAGTGGAGAAGTTGGCCCGTGTGAGACAGCAAGGTTTAAACATCTTTACACCTCCAGCTTTCTTTCCCTGTGGGGCTAATGTGCTATAAGGAACCGAGCAGATGCACGTGCTCTGAAGGGTAGTAGGAATGTAGGGTTATTCATTACAAAGGAAGGTGAATGATTTTTAGTTTGCCAGTACATGGCTATTAATCTTCTCAAAGTGACAGCATAAATGACTTCTGGCAGGACTATTGTACTGTAGGTCATAAAGCCACTTCATAACTTGTTTAATGTCTTGTACTTTTTAATGTCTTTTTAATGACTCCTGCCTTTCACCACTGTAGGTGGTATGAAAGTTTTGATGTGCCTATTACAGCAAATGCTTGAATTTATTCCTCTTATGAGATCTCAGTCTGCTTGCTAATAACATAGTGATTTTCTCTAATTCTGTCAAAGGTGTTGATGGGTT
>NW_018127922.1:599945-625133 GCF_001952655.1 Monopterus albus | reverse complement strand
GCTTGACCTGGAACCTTCTTGTGTCAAATCAGATCTTTACTCAAATGATAGCTATGTCTCACTTTCTGCAAAATGTGAAATTAGGCAACTATCCATTCTGTTGGTGCTGGCAAATTTAGTCACCTGTTGATAATGAACATGCCTATGCTTGACTGATTGTACTGAAAACAGTACAAAAATACTGTCAAAGTATTCCTCTAAAATAAACGACCTAACTGATCACACATTTCATTTTCACAAGGCACATACAGTAGGTAGTTGTTACTCTTTGTTTGTGAATATAGCATTAAATGACTGACAACTGGTGGATAATGAACAGGAGTCTGGATATTCCACATCTGTGAGTTTGGATTCAGAGAAATCTTTAATGATCCCTGATGGGAAACTAGCTCAACCACGTCAGTAAATAGCTACAAGATCTGGCAAAGTAGAATAGAAAAGGAAAAATAGATTACTGTAGACAGAGAGATGATACATAATGAGTGAAATGCATTCTGTAGAGATGGTGGTTTTAGATGTCACATCTTAAAAAGTTTACATTTTAAAGGACAGGGCTACAACTGTGTGCACAAAAATGTGTTATAGAAAAGATGTAATGCAGAGTAGTTTGTATACATGGTACATTGCTTGAATTCCAAATTGGATAAGATAATTTGGGAAGAGGTATATAATCTTATGACTGCTGGCAAAAGTGTGATGCTGCAAATTATGCCCTGGAGGGATGATAGAGGGAAAGAAGAAATAACTTTAGAGGGTGTGGGTGTTAAGTATATTTCTGCTCAGGATGGAAACAGTGCTTGTTCTCACCTCAGCTGCTGCCAGCAGGGTGCCAAGCTCAGCCCAAGAACAGATCCACAGTTTTCAAGACCAGCCATTATAGACTGGGAGAACACGTGGGCTGTGTCCAAAATCACTCACTGCTCACTATATAGCACCCTCTACTGTCTTCAGCGTTTTGTAGTGATGTCCAAATGCTGAATGTATAAATCTACCCACTATATAGTGCACGAACAATTCCACAATGCAATGCTGGGTTTACAGATGAGTGATGATGCAAAATGATGATGATTAGTACTGTAAGTGTCCACATTTAACTGCTCACTACTGAGTGTATATTATATAAGGAGTAGTGAATGGGGGAGAAATTTTGTGATTACTCCAGTCTCACTTTTTGTATGTATGCAGATATAAATTCAACTGAACAGTTGACACTGCTAACTGCTAGTGGTGTGCCTGTCCGGAATAACCCCCATGGCTTTATGTGATCAGTTGTACATCATCACGTCATACAGCTGTTTAATATTTCTCACTCCCGCTAAATTGGATGTTTTTCACTTAAGTGTAAATGTACTGGTGACACCAGTGGCTGGGGGTAGCCACAGCACATGGTATTCCCGAGTAATCTTCTATCCAAGTACTAACCAGCCCTGACCCTGCTTCTGCTTAGCTCAGTAATATTTTACATTGTACAGTTTATCTCCAGACCTCACAATAGGACTTAATATAGACTTTATTTTGTATTATTACTATTCATTTAATCATAAACCTATAACGCAAACCCAGACATCAAAACATTTCTACAGATTCATGAAACTGGCCCTCTGGGAAGCCTAGAGTATGCAGCTCCAAACATCATGGGTCATTCAACTTAAGTTGCTCATAAGGCTTGTGTTTTATGGTGCATTCACTTCCAGGTAAATGAACCTCATCTAGAAGGAGATATTGTGCGAGATTGTCGTTCTTTGTTAGATCTTAGCTTTTACATACTGTATCTTTAAAAAAAGAGAGAATATTATGTGCGTCAGATTTGTGCTCAGCAAATGGCAAAAAAGTCACCTACTGTATGGCACTATGATTCTTAGTTTCAAATGCATTACATTTATAAAAATCAGCCACTGTAAACCCAATAATTTCAGTGGTATTTTAAAGACACAAGCACTTCCAGTCTGGGTTATTTTTCTTTATTTTGAGTCACCAGAGACTCAGTTAGCACCTGAGAATAAAGGGGCCTTTCAACCCTGACACATTTGGGATTAGCTATGAGTTTAGAACACCTAGGCATGGAATTTAAGGCCATAGTTTAGTCCATTACTACTTGACTCAGGTATCTCAGCCTATCACAATTAACCTTAGTTGCTTGCAACTCCACACATTCTCCTCATATTTACCAAATGTAGATTCAGTCTGTGAGCAATAAACTTCAATCAAAGCTTCAGAATGTCTCTAGAGAAACATCAATGATCAGGTAGCCCTGTTGATTATTGCTGTATGTGCCATGTAACTGTTCTGCATTAGTACTCAGTGAATGTGATTCAGTTTACTTGAATGAATCATATACTGTATTTGTTTCTACCCCTGTCCGATGAAAAATACTAACATTTACATTTGTGTGGATGCTAGAGGTAAAATATGAATAAGCTGCTTAGAGTAATATGCTAAGGTAAAAACCTAACCTGTCCAGAAATGCATGTCCTTCAAAATATACTTAGTTATCCAAAATACTTATGTGTGCAACAAAATTGAGGTGCAGGGTATGATCTGCTAAAATATATAAATGAAACTAATAACTCTTCCATTTCTGAGAAAGAATATAACAATCCTAGATATCTCCTAGATCTGTAATTACTGTAACAAACCCCAGCTGAATACAGTATGTGCTGTTTTGGAGGGGATTGCTGGCAATTGCAGCTGCAAGCATTGAAGCTGGGCAGTAATTTAAAACACATGAATGTCACAGGTCTCTACAGGCAGGAATGTCTCTGCTAATTACTGCAGTGGCAAATATCAAATCTTATCTTATTTGTCTTTTATACATTCTCAAAAACCCAGTTTATCATATGTGGCCCTTTGAAGATGGATATTAAACATCATTATGAGGTGTGGAACGGTGGGACAGTGATTTTTACAGCAAATGGTCAAATTCCATTAATGCAGTTAGACACAATGACAAAAATGGTTGCTGGTTTGTGTAGTTGTTTTCATGTGTGTGTGTGTGCACACCAGCATATTGAGTAGTCCTGGTCCATTTAGGATCCTATTCATCATTTGCCTGTGACAATTGTGGATTGGAGTATCTTGACAGTAAGTCCCTGTAATTAATCCCTGTTCATACAAAGTTTCTTGGCTAAAAGAAGTTATACAACCATCCCTTTGTTACACTACTTAGTGTACACTGTTACACAGCTCAAGCAGATTACAAGTATTAATGGGGTTGAAAACCAGCCTGGAACATTCACACATGGTTAAACATATATTACAAATACAGGTTTAAATATCAGGAAAAAAAAAAATCAGTATTTGATTGGAAAATACCTGGAATCAATAGCATGCAAATTTATGGTCATGCCCAGCCTCCCTTATCGCTGACATGAGGGCCGGGTCTAAATGAATGTGAAAGGTCAAATTATTTCATGGCTGACATTTTAAAACCTGCTTCATTGGTTGAACAGTGGGAAAGCCATTAAATGTCATCTCTAATGAAGTCTTTATGTAATGGCCTGATCTTCAGTATCCTGATTATTTTTTTTTAAACATTGCCACTAAAAGAGGTTACTATCATAGGCATTAGAGAAATCAAGTTTCCTGGTGTCTGCTCTTTATTTGATACATGGTCAGAAAACATAAATACTCTATTAAAGCACGGTGGCACAGTGGTTAGCGCCGTTGCCTTCCGGGTTCGGGCCCCACCAGGGACCTTTCTGTGTGGAGTTTGCATGTTCTCTCCGTGGGTTCTCTCCTGCTTCCTCCCACAGTCCAAAGACATGCAGCTTAGGTTGATTGGTGTCTCTAAATTGCCCATAGGAGTGCGTGTGTGTGGTTGTTCGTCTATGTGTTAGCCCTGCGATGGATTGGCGACCTGTCCAGGGTGTACCCCACCTTCGCCCGATTGCCGGCCGGGATTGGCTCCGACACCCCCCGGGACCCCGTACAGGGACTAAGCGGTAGAAAATGAATGAATGAATGAAAATATACATACTGTAGATGGTAAACAACTAACATACCATATGTATGAGAATCATATGAAATTTATTTTGTTCTTGGATACCCTTTACTGAGCTCTGTAATTCCAGTGCATATTTTGTTTTCTGCAGTTTGACAATATACATAACAGAAAATATCTACATGTGCTGTTCACATATCTCATTTCTCCCAGAAATCAGTAAAATCACTTTGTCAAAATTAAGTACTATGTAATAAAAGTTAATGTTTATGCAGGTAAAGGACCAGATGAAACAATACTTGTATTAGTCCACATTCTTCAAAACGCCCCAGACATATTCAACACGCACATTATTGAATATAAACACATTAGTACCTTTCATACACTTATAGCTCTGCAATTACAGTAGAGGGCAAAAAAACATAATCATAATTATGAAATAATAAACAAGATTTTAGTATCATGGAAAAAAAATTAAATATTGTTTTTTGCACCACTGTTCAAACACAAGACATGCTCTGTTATCAGTATGATGGGTTTGTAAATAAAGTTGGAAACATCTTCCACTTCACCCCAATATAACAGGTCTGGTCTACATTTGAACAATCGTTCTTATGCTTTTGGTTCTGTTTCATATAAAAAATGTCCAGAGCACCTGCTAATCCACGTCTAAAGGAACATCACTGTGGCCAACATTCAGCATTTCCTACAAGAAAACTCACTTTTAGCAGGTTTTCTTTCACAGAACAGTGCAAATGAGTTCACAAATGATATTATAGTTTGATATTCTCTATTGCATCTGTGTCAGTTTGGCACTTTATAAGATGTAATAACTTTGTTACACTTCTTTAAACTACTGGATACCGATAATGACCAGTCTACATTGCTACTGACACACTGAGATAGAGTATGTGCACACTGAAGACTGATTTAGACTACTAGGTCGCAGGACTACCACTAAATACAAAAGGAAAAGAACTCCAGGAAGTATGACATAATCGGGAAAATGCATATGCTAGTATCATCACTGATGCTTTATTAATGATGGCAGATAATAAGACCGGTGACAACCCATGTGGCAGTGGAAAAGGTGGAAATAATTAATATTCATTTAGACAAGCAAATACTGTTCTGGCTTGGGAACAGTTTTTTGTTTTTTTCCCCTGAAAATAATTACATCTACTACTCAGAAGCTGCTGCAACTCACTAGTTCAACAGATACAACAGTTGGACAGGCCTTTGTGAGAGCAGTCTACATTGATCACAACATAGAAAACACAGAAAAAAACACAGGTTCCACTGACACACTGAACAAAAATGTATCTTCGATATAAAAGACAACATTCTTTTTCTCTTTTCAGGGGCTATATGGACATAAAATACAGTTTAATTCAATAACATAAATAAATAAATAAATAAATACCATTCATGAATAAATAAATAAATACCCCATTACCCCAGACTATTGTAAATGGTCAGTTCCACATAATACAATAAGGGTAACATACTGTATGATGACATGTGCTTTCTTTGACTTATAATTTATGTACATGAGCAATGTGATTTACACCCTTTCCTTATGAGTTTACAATTTGTACTGAAGCAGTGTCTCCATTTGTTGCATACTGGTCACTATCAAAATTGATCTGTAAGGGGCTGTATTCCATGTGCGTTACATCTTATACACAACATTTACAGTTCATATGCTTTCACTGTGTCCTCCGCTCTCCTCTCACAATATTACATCATTTAAATGAGATTTTAAGGGAAAAAGAAAAAAAAACCCTGCTAAACTAGTGAATTAATTGCCTCACTATGTTAATTTGTTGTTCTTCTCAAAGAAACAGGAAGTCAGATACTTGTACATCTGTGCAAATGCCCTTATTAACACAACTGAAGCTCTCAAGTGTATTTATTATCAATTCATATTTTCCAGCTTGTTTGTTTGTTTCTCATTTTAGAAGAAATGATACAGAATGTTCTCCTGCCAGGGAGTTTAAAATGACCTACAGCTTTCCGTACTGGCGTTAATTGTAGATTAGTTCCTCTATTTGTAGGCAAAATCTCAAACTCTCGTTATGCAGTTGCAGTTATTGCTCTGCTAATGTAAAGGGGAAACATGATTAGTTTTTATAAGAAAACCTAACGTGATGTAGTATTATTCTCTTCAGAATACAAAAGAAGTGTGTCATTATGTAAATGCATGCTTTTAACTGCAAATGGAGAGGAGGGTGAGAGGCCCATGTTGCCTATAATGTAAGCTATGATGATTAAGCTAGTTGTCTGGACTGAAATTCAGGGTGGATAATTTTGCCTGTATTCAAAAATGATTCCTCAAATTAAAAGCATAAAATCACATTTTTGTCATTTAATTTCCCAATTTTCCTAGAAAAAAGTATAATTAAATCCTGACTGATAATCAACAGTACTAATTTTTCCATAACCAACAACAGAGGACAATAAAACGTTGATTTTTGGCCTGAAAGGTGCATGCAATAAATGTAAACCACTACTGTATGTAATAGTAAAATATGTACAGGGTCTGTACAGTTGAGCATTGTCCATAGATGGCATTGTCACTCTCTGACCACACACGAAAAATGCAATGTTCAATTGTGCTAATACAATAAATAAATATAAAATAAATTTGCGTTATTAAATTCCAGTGTCACAGCTCCATTAAAGTGCTTCAGATTTTATATTTTAGTATGTTATGGGGAAAAACAACGGAAATGATGAAACAGGAAATGTCATTTTGATTTCTCTGTTGAGTGATTGATATGCTTTGAATTATTATAATTGTGTACTAATTGTATGTCTAAAAATAAAGCTGTTGCTAAATTTTCTCTGAAAAAGAAATTTAAAGGTTCCAAAAAAAAGAAGAAATCAAAATAAACCAAAATTCAAAATAAAATAATGAAAAAAAAACAAAATTTAGATGATTTTTATATCTCGCATACAATCAACGCTTTCACAACACATTTACAAACCTCTTCGTGCCAGTATAATGTAATGCTACAACATTTGCAATGTCTGTCAAAGTTATCAGATACAATGGCTAAAATTTAAAAAATTATTATGAAGAAAGTAAAGAAAAGGCTTTAAATCAAATCATTAGGCATTTCAGTGGGTCCCCTCTTTCAAATGTCCCTTGCTGGCATGAGCATATGTCAAATATAATGAACTGTATGATAAGGCTGGACATACCAGGGCCTAGAGATAAAGATAGGAGACCCAGTAGACCAGGTTGAAGAGACCAAATGCAGTGGGGAAGAAGATGCGTGCATACGAGTCTATCTTTGCAACGCGGATGTGCAACCTGCCATGCCGCCAGGCTCCAGAGCGGCAGTCTTCAAAACAGCAGAAGAAGCTGGTGCAGTCCTTCCCATCCAGACATTCGTAGCCGTACTCCTCGTCTCGCTCCTGCATGTGCGTGGCGTTGTTCATCTGAATGGCTGTGGCTGAGCGTGGACGGATGTCTACCGTGGGTGTCTGCTTTTAACAGGACAAAATGACAGTTAGCCGCCGGAGCTTCGGAGTGCCATAATCAAGACCTCACTGATATAACACGGGACCTAATTTGAACAGCCATTTTCTGCCTGCCACTTCATTTTCTGTCATTAGTCAGCAAAATGTAATTTGCACCTTCAACTTGCCAGTGGACCCCTTTAAGGTCAAGATACAAATAGACCCATAACTACCACCTGTGGTTGTAATTAGTGAGTCACATAGTGATAGAGTCTGTCCCTGAAGAACCCATGATGCAAATTACACCTTCAGACTAGGCTATAGTTGGCAGCTGAAGCAATCATAATATTTTTAGTTACGGTAGTCTGTGTTGCTTTATTTAGCAGCTATGTAAAGCTAGGCAGTGCCCCTCCACTTTTATTCTGACTATGCCACTGCTGCTGCAGTTCATGTAAGAATGCTATAGATGACTGTGTGGCATTTGTTCTGAAAACAGCTCTTAAAATCTTTTTAAAGCCCAGTGACTTGAAAAATGTTGTAATTTAGACCGGTTTTCTGAAATAAATGTATAAGCTATGTTGTACTGTAAGTGTCTTACAGTGCTTTGTAAAGCCACATTAAGCTTAGGCAGGAGCATGTGCTGGCAGATGTGCAGCCCACAGCACACCGTTTCTCAAGCCCAAATAAATCTTTCAAATTGTGCTCACCACTGGAGGGCACATGCATTTCATATGTGAAGACTTCTAAAATAGGACAGTGACATCAGTGACAGTGGAACTTAGTATTCATTAGCTTTTATTTTGAAATGCCCCCCGACTCTGATAGAAATGTAAGGTTCCTTGATGTGACTGATACAAATGTGTCACCCTCATGATTTAAAATAAAAATATAGTGATTGATACTCCATAGTTCATCTTCTATAAATTCCACATCACTTCACCAACTATGTTAGTAGTTTTAAAAGTTTAATGTTTTGTCTTTATAACACTAGAACAATAATCTCCAAGTGACTACTAACAGTATCTGCCCCTCTGTCTTGTAAAAATATGAGCTAATTGTTAATATTAATCTGTTTATTTTTATGTGCAACAAACATCACAATACAATAAATGCTTTGTTTTACGGCATGTGTCTGCAATAGGCATGCTCACTGCAAGAAGAAAAAAATAGGTCATTGCTGTTTTAGTGTGAACACATTATCTGCTGTCAGCATGCAGCCTTAAACAAGCCTAAAATGTGTAAACTTGACTGTATTGTTCATTCCCTACAATTGTGCATTAGTGCACAAACTTGCTGTCCCTTTGAAAACGATACATAACCACATACAAAACAACATACATGTTAGTTTCTGCATTTTTGTCCTTCTTAATGGACAGTATGTTGAGTTAATGAGGGGGATTAGAGGAACAGGTTATGACTCTGTTCTCAAAGGGGATTGAAAGCGCAGTGGAAGCTCAGCTTTAACAGCATCCTGCCGCATGGCCTGGTCAAGCTGGGTTGTGCTGAGTTGGTGTTAGCAAAAGAAAAGAAAAAGAAACAACACAGTGGCATTAGCAACTTTAACTGGCTGAAAGTAGACAACCTCTAAGAGAAGACAGAAGCCTGAAAACTCAGGATCATTACTGGAGGATCCCTGGGTTTTCTGGCTTAAGATGAGTATCTGCTAAAAGTGTTAGTGCAGGTGGATTTTTCAACAATACATTTAGACTCATGTCTAGGCTGAAAATCGAACTCCGCTGACCTCAAAAATATTTGCCATAGAAAAATATTGGTATAGACCTCTATATGGAAAAGCAGTTCATCTTGACTTGTGTGTTAGGTTAAATTTAGATTTTTGCTAGTTCCCACCCACCCTAGATGTTTTTTTGTGTGTTTAAAGATTAACACACTAATCTTCTGAGATGACCTCCAACTCTAATTAGACTTAACACAATGCAGGGGTTGTCTGTTTCAGTCTGTTAAGGCTCTGGCGACTCTGTAGGAAGCGTCCAGTTGTGAAGTAGGGCTGCACGATTAATTGTTGTTTTTTTTAATCTCGATTCAGACCCCTTTGTGATCTCATTCTCACATGATAGTGATTCTGCTGTCTTTGCATTAGCTGGGAGATCCCTTGCATCAAACCAAGTGATCCATTATCCTTGTTAAGCTAAATTAACCTCTAAATAATGTCGAGGTACATCATGCCATGGTGAATGTTGGGACAGGAACGCCATTTTTGGTGGTGCACGCTGTATTTATCTGCATACATTTTTGTTTTGATTAGCTAAATGTTTCTTAAATCATTTAGATCTTGCTTTACTGACTGAGGTAATTCAAGATGGATAACCTTTGCTGACTGTAGCCAACTCGTAGTGGACCTATATATCTGGTCTATGAGAGCGACAGACAAAAAAATTACTCTGCACACTGATCTGAGCTCTCAGTTCAGGAGCTAGTGATTTTGTAGTGAAAATCCAACAGCTACAGGTTGCATTTTCTTCCTGAGGATCATGCAGGCTTAGGTAGGTTCTTAGGTACTGAAGGATGGTCTTACCAGTTTGGATTTGGATAAGCTGCCTCCTTGAATAACTGGATGAGGCTTCAATAGTTTAGTGCTACATCTGGCTATAGGTGAGCTGTATGTACATAATTTAGAAATATGTTGTGAAAAAAATAATAGCGAGCATTTAATTGGTCAAGAATTGTGAGAGAAGAGTGTGATTCAAAGTTAAATGGAAAAAAAAAACATAATTCATATTTTACCAAGAATCGTGCAGCCCTATTGTGAAGCCCAAAAAACACAGAGGTAGAGATTTACTGGCAGGAGAAGGTAAAGAAGAGGAAGCTATTGCAGTGGCTCCTAGTTCACTGCGGTTACAACAGCAACAAAAAGTGAAACAGGATACCTACAGTATTTACGTTGCCCATTTAGGGGCTGAGTAGGAGTACGGTAAGAATGCAGGTACATAAAGTAGGAATAGATAGAGGCATATCTACTGTAGAACAGACAGAAAAGCAGTGAGGTGCTGGGGGCTCAAAGAGCCAAAATGCAGCAGACACATGCAGTCAGACACAGGCAATATACCTTTGAAGAAAAGAGCCGGAGGAGCTTTTGTCCAGACAGGAAATAAAGAATATGTGGAATTGAAAGAGAGTAACACAAGGAAAAATAAACAGAAACACAAAAATAATGTGTGAATATTGCTGTGCTGTGCTGTCTACCTCAAAATGGAAAGAGAGCAAAAATACTGTAAAAACATACATGTTACAAACATATGTGAGGGAAATGCATGGTGGGATATACAGAATCTCATGTGCTTCTTACTCCGCCATCACATTAAGGAAATATTACAGCAAAACTGCAAAGATTAAATATGCATGTTCTATTAGTGAGTGTGTGACATTATTCCCAGGTTGTTAGAAACATTTGTTATACACAGCTATTCATCAATCATCATTCATTGTCAATCACTGTTACTTCCATTAGTATGTGTAATTTCATCATTAATAATATCTATGCATTTTAAGAAGACTTAAATCCTGTGTTGATTTCATTTAACATAAACTGCCATGAAACAATGACATGACCCAAATGTCCTTTCACTGGATGGCTTCATTGCGACTTTCTCTGAATGCTCTTCCCGGTGATTCTGCACACCAGCTGCACACACGACCGCACCACTAGTGCTAGGCTAAGGTGGACCTAGTTACTGTATGCACTTTAATGCCATGGCAGTAGAAGCTCAGACATATGTTGATGGCAAAAGAATAAGACTGCAACACCAGGTTTTAGTTGACATTTGAACCCACTCCAAATAATATCACACAGAGAGGAAGTGATTGTATAGTACTGTCAGCAGAGAAACCCTGTGGCTACAAAATTTCTGGAACTAAAACCTCAAACCCAATGAGACACCTTAAGGTGCACCACATATACAGTAAGTTAATGTAATGCATTCTGAAACACCAAGATCTTGATATTTCCTCAGCTTCCTATTATTCCCATTTGTTTAACAATTCATGAAGAATTTCAAAGACTTTCTTTCCTTGCACACTACCCCCCTCCCCCTTTTCGCAAGTCATTCAGAGAACCTACAAAAGCTCCTCTGAGATGGCAAACTGGCAATAAACCTTTCACATCATTAGCCATTCATTTATCCACAAGACAGACCATGTGTAAAACCTTACAGAGGCTGAAACTAGAGTGCTCCATTTTCTCCCACGTTCCAGTTCAATGCTCCTCTTCATCCAAGCACAGCACACTTAGAAGATTAATTTTTAATATCATTCAGTCCAAAACCATGCTATGACTTCAAAAACAAATTTTAGTTACTAACAAAATAATGCATTAATTTTGTCCTTAATTGGTATATTTGGACTAATTTTTATTAAGATTTTTTCATTTCTAGAACCATGAGACCAAACTAGCTGATTAGGCAAAAGGGTTAGTTTTATTCTGTTGTGATACTTGGCACTGTACAGCTGTTTTCAAAGGCCTATCCCTGTACTATAATACAGTGGAGGAGTCAGTGAGCGTGTTTTTTAAGAATATTTTTAACATGTACAGTATATTACACACTCTCACATACAGTAGTACATAAATCAAAATAATAATGTTTGTAGCTACAAGGTACAAACAAGCAACTTTTCTTGTTCAAAGAATTCAAGCAGAAGTAATAATAATATTTAAAAAAAGCCCACTGCATTTAGTTTTAGAAAGACACTTACTGGGTTTTTCTTCTTCTTGTCCTTTTTGGCACTCGGCTTTCTGTTGCTGACAAAGTAGTGCAGTGTGCCGTACTCTATAAGTGCAGCAAAGACGAAGATGAAGCAGACGGACACAAACAGGTCCATGGCGGTCACATAGGAAACTTTTGGAAGGGATTTCCTGGCAATAGTACTCAGTGTGGTCATGGTCAGCACAGTGGTGATGCCTGGTACAGATAATGGAGAAAACAAGGACATTTAGTTCAGTGCTATATAAAGACAGAAGCAGTCAAATACAAGTTCAATTATACTTTTCTGTTGAATTTAGTGTTATGTGTCATTTCTACATTCTGCACTCCTATTACATTTAAAAAGCTCTATGATTTACTTGTTAAATATTGTAAGAGTAATGCCACTAGAACAAAATGTTACTGTCATCTTTTGTTAACAGTAGCTTGTCACATCATGTTAATATGCTAATAAAAAGGCAAAATGCATCTCATAGTACCTAATGTGCTATCTGTCATGAAGTAGAACATAATGTGCATGATGTTTACAGATTTTTAGCTTTTTTTTTAAGTTCAGGTGCCTTATGAAAAAGTAATGACATCATTACATGCAATAGGATACCCTCCCTAATAATAGCTTTGCAATTTGAAGAAATCTGAAACCTATTGAAATCCAAGTGGAGATTCAAACTTGCAGTGGATGTTTTTAATAATATTCACAGATCATGATCCAGTTTTTCAATGTGTTAATAAATTGTTTAATTCACACAGCCAAGTGCTCATACATTTTTCAATGTAGGAACACATGCTTCCACATATTAGAGTGTAGAAAGTAAATGTTTCACATTAGAAACACTTGTATTGCCCAGGGAAAACAGGATCAGTGAAAAATTGAAGTGGGTTGAAACTACATTTAATGGAAGGTGAAGCAGATTTATTTTGTTGAAGAATATTTTGGATAATTCTCGTCCAGTGTTTGAAAACAAACCCGAGAGCTTGCACAAGATCTCACGCACATGCAGTTGGCTCTGACTCATGCTAAGGTCAGGAAATTATGGCCACTCGGCACCTTCAAGGTAACATAGTCGGGTCTGGGGTTTTGTAATGAAAAAACATGACACCCAGTCAGCGCTTTCTTTCCCTGATGCGCTTTTAATCATTTTTCAACAGTGGCACAAATCTATCACACAGATGAACAAGCTAATCCAGGACTGACAGCTGATAGACATTAACTGTGAGTAGAGGCAATTCATTGTTGGTTTCAGCCTCTGTATGGGGATTGCTAAAAATACTGTTAATATAGAACAGCCTTATCCTTTAAGTAATGAGTAAAGAGAGAGTACTTCTTTTTACTATCCGCAAGCTTGGCTGGTTTACACTTCAACTGCCACTGGCCATAGTACATCCACTATCTGGTATCCCTCTCCTCTTTTACTCTCTTTGTCATGTACTGGTATGAGTAGGAAATGCATTTCATAGTATAGGGATACAACAGCAACATCACAAGACCTAAACGCCAATAGACCCATCCATGTAAGGGGACCTGCCTTGTATTTTAAAGATGATTTATGTCTAAATTTATTGTATGTTGAAATGACATCAGCCTGCATCAGTTTAACAATCCAGCATTGTGAGTGGATTGATGTACAGTATTTCTGGGTGGGATTGAAGGACTGAGAATGATGTCATCTCCAATAATCCACTTCCTAACCACCTGGCTGCCTGTACCTTCTGCATCATCCTTCAAAGAGGAAATTAAAATATTTGAGTTCTGCTTGCAGGGACTGTTTTACATTCAGTTGTGCTTGCTCATAATCATACTTCAGGTCAGGATTTGGAGCCTAAAGGAGCCAAAACAAGCTGATCAAGGAACATGTATGTAGCCACATCACAAGTGAACTTCTGAGGATGCACACTGGATGCCAAGCTGACAAATTTTCTTGAAATACCAGCTTTTGTTCTCTTTTTTTCCAGCCTGTTTGTTAGATATTAATAAATCAGTCAGATAATTATTAGACAATGTGTTGAATCAAATGTGTTAGTAATGCAATTTAGTAAGAATTAAACTCTGCTCTAGTCTGTTCTGTTTCAAGGTTGACAGATAGAATGTTGATTCTGAAAAGTGTACCTTGACACCAATTGTTTTCTTGTATTAATCCTGTGTTAGAATTATGTCTGAATCAATGTTTTAGTTACGCACCATGTGACAAGACACACACATGTTGAAATTCTTCATTTTGTTATGACTAGTGCTTGAAGCATGTGGAGCATAAGATAAGAGATGGAGTCGTCGGACTGACTCCATCTCGTGATGTTTTGTAATCTTTTTGTGTAAGGGGTTAGCCCAAAACATATAAATGTATTAGGCTCTGTGTTTCGGGGGCTCTTTCTTTTCCAGCAGCCTGCCTGTGGATGTCTGGAGGAAGGAGCCACCTGGGTTGTGTTTTGTAACTTTGCTTGTGGTTTAAATAAATCAGCACTAAAATGACAAAAGACGGACCAATAAAAGAACTGGGGTATTACATGTCACCTTTTTGTATTCACTGAAGAGGCAACCCATTGTGCAACCTCAGCATGATAATGTAGGTGATAACCAGAGGATTGGCGGTTCGATTCCCAGCTACTCCAGTCCACATGTCGAAGTGTCCTTGAGCAAGACGCTGATATCACCGGTGTGTGAATGTGTGAGCGCTTGTGTGTACAAATGGATGAATGGGAAATAGTGTAAAATGCTTAGAAAGGTGCTACATAAGTATAAGACAATTCACCATTTACCATCTCCTTCCTGCTGTAATACGTAATTGTCTCATTAAGGCATGCATGAAAATGTACAGTATGTGCCAGGATAGGCTCTTCTAATCAAGATGAACTAGATTCTTAAGCAGCTGCCCTGTCTCTGAGGGTAAGAGGAGGAGGATGATAGATAGTGGAGAAAACAACAGGAAAAAAGAATGGCAGGGCAGAGGATGCTTAAGCAGACTCCATTTCAATATAGGCTGGTGTGTGACCACCACAGGGTTCTTGATGCAATTCACAGCAGGGAATAATTAAGGCCAGGATGTCTAATGAACCTCGCTGGTACAACTAAAGCATTTGCATGTGTGGGCTAGATGGACTGATAATACAAATAAACAACATCAAGCCTGTCGAGCCTTGATGAAAAGTTATGTAATAGACAGATATGGAGCCTAACAGCAAACAAACAAAAAAATAAGCAGTAGAGCTATTTAGTAGAAACATTTACTAAAAATCTTTGACTTTTTTAAAATTTACTACAAATGACCAAAATCTTTTCATCATTTTTCTTTACCCAAGGATGTCCTGGCTGGTACTGCATCCTTGTTAATCCAGAATGAGACCCAGGAGAGAACAACAATCAGAGTGCATGGAATGTAAGTCTGGATGGTAAAGTAGCCCATTCTCCTGCTGAGGTCAAAGAAGACAGTCAGCACCACATAGTCTCCTGGGGACAAATAACAAGAGAAACAAAAGAGTGAGGACATTGTGGAATGTCTGACAAAGCATCAGGGATATACAGTTTTTAAGAGAGATAAAATTCACTTTAAATGTGTAAAAATGGTAGAGTGATTGGTTTTGAGTACTGTTTGTAGTACATACTTGAAAACAAGGGCAAGATCGTCATGTACATTAGTGCACTGAGAAAGTTTTAAGAAAGTATTGATAAGGTTTGCATGATCAAAGAAGGTTGTCAACACAGAAACACAAAGTGTGCAACAAGCTGTTAAATCACAATCTGATCATTATATAATGTGACCAAAATCTTCACAGCCTGGTTGCTCAAGGCAACTTCAGAGGGCTGGAGCCGGACTTGCTAAGATACACACACAAACCCTCGTCTCCTGCCAGCAGTTAGCTGGGAAATGGGCGCCAGCATCCAGGTGTCGATGAGCCACCTCTGAGCTGGCTGTCTGACCCAAGCAGATGCTAGGTATTAAAAAGCTGAGGTTAGCTGAGCCCAGATACACCTGACCCTGACATTATAGATCATCTGGCCTGACTGTTCTAAAGTGCAAGCTAAGCACACAGGCATACATGAATGCAACCTTGTGTGCAACCTCTTTCACCACACATATTTGAAAATGAGCTTCTAACACCCTTTCAATGAGGGTGAATGGACTCAGGACCAGACCGAGAGATGGGCATGTCAATGACAATCACATCTCTCACACACACACACACACACACACACACACACACACACACACACATCAGTAGCATCCCTGCGAGCCTGACAATGCTTGCCAATAGTTACTGCCCTACCTAAGAACCCGTCTGTCTTGTTCTGTCAGTTTAATGGCAGTACACTGCTGTCCTCCAGATCAGTCAGTTGAATGCTAATTGAATAACATGAGACCGCCTTGTCTTGTCAGTATGGCTTGTAACCTGTAGGCCACAAACCACACTCAGCCATGTAGCTACAGTATTTGTGTCAGAATGTGTGTGTTTAAGAACTCCTAGGGCACAGAACAGTCTCTGCAGACGGGGAGTGAACAGCTGGCTAATAATTTTCCTCATGAGAATGGGTGCACACCACATAATGCAGTTTACTGAGAAACAGCCAACATCTGTGCATTTGTTTGTTAATGAGAGACAGAGAAAGCGATGAGGCTGCCAATGTTTATTATGTCTGCAAACGTGGCTCTGTGAGTGAATGCTCATTGCAGCTGGACAGGAACCAAGTCTTTGTGGTTTATCCCGGCATGTGCCTCTGTTCATTGATAGCATCATTAAATAAAGCTAGTGCAGTAACCCCAGCAGCACAATCACAACTGTTCACATCACCACATATGTTTTATGCTGAGGTAGGCAGGTGTACATGATCTTATAGTGTGATGCCTCGGGTTCTAGGGGTACAGGAGACACATGAAGCCTGCTCTCACAGGTGTTGCAGCCCACTACTTTGTTTTTATTAACATTACATTAGCAGGGCCCCTTAACCAAGACCCCTGACAGCTGGGAAACTGCTGGTTAATACACTTATTCCAGCTTGGTCAGCAGCACAAAACCATCTTAACATTTCCTCAGACTAATGATAATGGGCTTTCCACCTTTCCAGGGTGAGGTCAGCTGGTGCAAGACACTCCTGCAATATGCCTCTCCTTGTCCATATGCCATAGCACTTGCCAGGAGAACACTGAAGCCATGTTATCGACCACTGTCCTCCATTCTGGCAGGCTGATGTATCAGACTGCCTGCATTACGGATTTGTACTAATGCATCCGTTTGTTAATGACTTCCTGGTTTTACTCAAAATGGTTTCCAGTTCCCTCACTAGCTTAAGTGTTTATCTGGGATTTCACAACATTACCATAGGTGAGCAAATAGTTTAGTGCTTCTGATAAACAGTCACAACACAATCAGTGAATGTGTGAACACTTTACATTACACAGTTCAGTTTGCAAGTTGTTTGTTTATACCTGATGGTGTGAATTTTAGAACAGTGATGCTGCCATCTTTCAAATTAGTCTGATGGAATATGTTTTTGTCTGTAAAAATGAATGCAGTCCTGGTATGTGGGGTTAGTTGGCATATAGACGAGGGCATTTATGTGCATTAATACCAATTTGAGATATTTCTCGATCACTAGGGACTTTAAATTTAAGTATTGCCCCTTTGTAAAATGCAGTTGATGCAGCTGTCCCCATGTCGGCCCCCCAGAAAAACAGCACATCAACTTTGTATCAGTTCCGTTCTACAGCTTGCCTTGTTGTCATGAAAAACAGGATTCTCACTAGAAATCTAGGAACCCCCTCTTTGGTACAGTTTGTTAAATATTTCTTTTTATGATTTACTAACATAAAAATGGTGGAGTTTTGCCTACTGTATTTACCCAGTAAAAGGTAAATACATCCTCAAATTCTGCTAGAAGCCTCCCGTCCAGCGTATTTGAGAGTCACTGAGGGCTCAGTGGTTGTAGGAGGCGTGACCTTGTGGCTACATAGTGTGTGATATGGAAAGGTTAGACTAATGCTCAGTGTAACATTAAGTCAGAGCAAATCAGCCATGATACTGTTGGACTTTGCTTTTCTACACAGTATTTTTGTGTGAGAGCAAACACCTGCACACAGTGGCATGTTCAGTCTGTATATTTGGGGGAAAAAGTGGAACCTAATTCTTATTGCTTCAAATTCAACTTCAAACTATCTTCTTGAAATTTTGGTTTTTTACAAATTTTGTTCAAGATGGGAGGGAACCTTTGGTTGTGACAGTATTATTGTACACTTTATTGTGCTGTATAGACAAAGGTTTGTACATTTATTCGCAGGCATGCCTGTGTGTGGGATGAAAACTCCTACTTTATTTCTCATAACACTGCAAAGAATTGAAGCTTTTTGTGCCTGTGTTCTTTTTAATGGGAGCCCTCAAACTAACCTTAGCTTGTGCTTCCTATCAGTCAGTGCCACACACAGAGAATTGTTCGTTCACAAGACTGTTCATGCTTCATCTTTACAGGGTGTATAGGTGGCTCTCTTCATAAATGAAGCACACTAACAGCTGTGTGAAAACTCAACATTGCAGACAACAGCTCACAACTATTGTTTGTATTAAGATATACTGTAGTTAGAAGTATTTTTATTAGGATCACACATTTCCCTGGCAAAAGCAAAGCGCTGATATAATCTATGGGGAGCAATAAAGACCTGGCAGGGATGATCATTCATCAGAAAACAGCATTGCTTCATTGTTAAAAGCTGCAGAAACAAAAGACTCAACATAAATTAGACACGCACAGCAGAGGGTGAAAAAAAGATTGTTCCTCCAGTATGAGCCTTCTACCATGGTGGGAAATTGGATGTTATACTACTCCGACATACAGAGCATGTTATAACATTCTGTATTTGATGAGAGTATTAAACTCAACTTCAAACTATCTTCTTGAAATTTTGGCTTGGAGGGGGGGAAGTGACATGAAAATATCATTCTGCCGGCAGCCAGACTGTAAATTGGTGTGGATATAGATGGGCAGGAGAGACCTGAGGCACATGCTGGCCATCTAGTGAAGGAGGATAAGCTAGACACATTGTGGAGTTGATGACAAGCTGTCGTACCGAGCTCCTCTGCTGTCAAGGGTCATCTATATCGGAGGTGACAGTAGAGGCTACTCTGCGCATGTCTGTTTAAGACAGGAGCTTTGCTAATGACCAGAGTTATGCCATGGCTGGTTGCCAGGGTCAGCGATACTTACAGACAGTGTTAACTCACCAGTCTTTGCGACATGACTTGGGGCTATTTGTGAGTGATTAACCAGTAACTGTGGTTTTGCATTTTGCCTCTACACAGGCTACTGCAGCTTTTCCTACCCAGTAGTGGGTGGCAAGATGATGTCACAGTGAAAAAAGGCACAGGATTGTCATGGGGAGTAACCAGACAGCAGTTGACAGAGTTTGATTACCTTGTTGTTAACACTGTGTTTACTGTGACAGGGACTGATGATTATCCCTGTCTCAGATGCACTAATGGCTCTCAAATTATTGAGAGCAAGGCTGTTTAAACAATTTATGACAGCTAGTACAAAACTGCCAAAACAGTTTCTCTTAACATTATTTGAAGAGTTTAACCGAAAGTGGAAAAGTTAGAAAAACAATTTTAAAATCCGTCTTTGATAAAAGCATTATTTTTGACGATGAGACATACTGTTGTCAGGACCAGATTAATCTGCATAGGAGCTCAGGGACAAAGTACTCTCACACACACACACACACACATATTCTCCCAACCAATCTTGCTTGAGTCACAAAAACAAACCAGTATTTCTCTGCTGTAAAACATTCCTGCCTTGGTTTACTGTATGAATGTGTGTTAATTTGACTGAACACAAAGTGGGAAAGAATATGCACCAAGGAAGGATGGCTACAAGTGAAATGTTACAGGTATTAAACCTACATTTTCTGACTGGGAATATAGGATATACATAGGTCTAAAAATTTGGTCAAAACACAGATGTTCAATTTTTTTTGTGGCCCAGTTTTAATTGTGCTTTAGTTGTGCACATCAACAAAAGAATTTGTAATTAACCAAACCAACACAAAATAATTACAGAACATGTGACGGACACCTCCTCTGCCAAGTTGTTTAAAAATGTTCTTGAGAAATCTTATATCAGGCCACAAACAAACATCCTGTTTGTTCCTCATCATCATCTCACTTATTTAAGTTCTCCATGGAAATTTTAAAGACTGAACTCCATTAGCGAGATTATTTCCGTCACATCATGCAATTAAAAACAAGGCCAACACATTCGTAATCTACTTCTCTCACCTCTCTCTGTCTTAGACGTGTTCCAGCTTACCTTGTCTAAATATGGCTTCATTATTTCTTATTCACACACTGAGGAGAAATGCGATTTACACTCATTAAATAAGCTCTAAAATTTAACTCCCACTGTACTTTCTCCTGATGTTTTTTTTTCTGGTCTTAGTTTCTGTTCTAATCAATTTGGCTGGGTGATAGGGCTTATCCTCACTAAACAGTCACAACACTAATGGCTAAACGTATTAGTCCAACTTGTGCTTCTGTAAAAAATAACACATGAGCTGCAATTAAAAATAAACACAGCTAATTTGAGTAAAGTAAAAGCAAGGAGAGGAGAAGAGACACTGAATCTGTGGCAGTGATAGAAAACTACAGTTAAGCACACAAGACCAGCAATGAGAAGGAGACTAATGGACAATATTTGCAATTGTTCTTCGTAATACGTATATTGAACAATATAAATATAGATTTTTTTACTAATATATTATGATTGATTTAAGTCATTTTCCATTTTATATTTTATCGTTCTGATCTACGTATATGTGTGGTGCAGGACACTGGATGTGTCATTACAGAAAAAAAGGCCTCAACACAAAAGGAACAGCAATGTACCACTATGTGGTTAGCTTCAGCATTAACCCTTGTGGCAGAAATGTGCCTCAAACACAAAATCACTGGATGTTATAGTATGGGCCATATTATTATTATTATTATTTATTTTATAATGAAGAAATTATCTTGTGTGAAAAACAACTCGGCAATAACAGTTTATCATCAATGATGCTGTAAACTAAACTACAAGAGCTTCCCAGACCTCTTCCCTGTATCAAGAAATACAGAATATAAATTTAGTTTAGAAAAATTATATAAAATAAACTGTTAAAGTATATGATTGGATGCATTACTGAGGTCACTGTATCAAAATTGAAACATTTAACAGTTAGGTTGAGTCATACAAGTCTGAGTTTCACACAGTGGAATGGAATGGAACAATGTGTTGGTCTTAGCAATAGCAATAATGTTTAAAATTTAAACAGAACAGTTAAGCTCAGACAAACATCGTACTGTATGAGCCAAGACAACCAGTGTCCGTTTCTCTGCCAGTTGGCTTTGTACTATTACAAATTAGACTTTTGGATCACTGGTCTAATGCTTTGAAATCTCATTAATCATATTTAAAACACTTTATAATTTTTGGGAAATTCAATAATACTGATTGATGTCTCTTCATACTCATTAAGTAGTGTTTCTTTTTAGCTATCTTAGGAATCACAAAGCTTTGCCAGAACAGCGCTCCCAGAAAAAAACAAGATGTACACTGAAAGAGACATTCTCAGTGGGGTACACCCGGTTCACTCGTAACCTCAGCTATCCAGTATGAATATTATCGGTGCATCCCCTCAAAAAGATTCAGCCACAGTTTTGTTTAAGATAACACCTTTGCGTGAAAGCAAGTGAATATGGTAAACTTTCTGCTACCAAGTCTCTGATATCGAATTAGCATAAAATGCACAGATAAGATGCACTGGCTTTTTTAAAGGCTTGACATAGCCGTTCATCACATATAAATATTGATTCAGAAGAGTTCTAATGCAACTATAAAACAAAATAGAATCCTGGCTGTACAATGCCATTAGGATTTATTGTTGCCAGTCAGAGATTTATCTACTTATGCCACACATTAAACAACTAGACACATCATGTTCCACAACTACTCTCTCCTTATTTCTCATGGCTAATGACTTTGAAACCCTGGGTTGCAGATTATTAGGGAGGGTAATAAGCTGTTTGAGAAGAGAATCTGACCCGGGCACTGAAGTTTATAACATTTTATCAGGCAATGAGGGCTTGGCTTAGGAACAATTGCTCCACAGGGTGTCATCAACTTTGAACTGCTTTACACCAACTCCGTCCAACTTTACAGGGTAGGAAGAAGAAATTGTCAGATTTTGTTTGTGTGTGTGCATGTAGATGCAAGTATGTAGACATGCACTTAAACTATAAGAGCTGTAAGATTTTGAAAGTCCTTCATTATGCAAATCTGAAAAATAGAAGCCCTTTTGTTCCACTTCCAGCAGAATAATAAATTGTTAAATCAACTTCACCTCATCATCGCTATGACATTTATGAACTGTTTAAAGCACCAGAAAAAATCTATCATTCATCATAACATAAAAAGGAAAAATAGAAAAAAATATACATTATGAAGACAGCTAAGCAATTGATAATCCATATTTTTGTGTAAATCATGATCTGTCCTCAAAAAAAGAGCATTTGGAGGACTGACGACAACAACAAATTCAAACTCTGTACACCCTCTGCTGTGTACTGCAGGCACAGTTTTATATGCAGGTAGTGGTCAACAGTGAAGAAAACAATTGCCTTTTTTTGTCCTGAAACGCGCTCTTCTCTTATAGCTTATTACTATTCCCTGTTTTCAGGTGTTAATTACTGACTTAATAGTCTGTCAGCTGTCAAAGGCAACAAGAGAGAAAACAAGGCTGAAGGTATGGGGCTTGTGTGTGTGAAAAGTAGGACACAAGAATGTGGCACATGCAAAATAGAAATCTCTTCTGAGGGAGTGAGCAGGGAAGATGGGGTCGGGTAGGGCGGAGCAGACACTTGTAAATGTGAATACTGTTAAGGCGGGTTAGAATATGCACATGGAGGATGGGAGAGGGGAGGGAGAGGAGTGTAAATTGGTATTTTACTTTGCAAAAGGAGGATTCTAGCTGAGTCAGTGCATTTTTCCTCCCACTCCTGTCCATCACAACTATCACCCAGAAGCAAGAGGGAGAATGCAGAGAGAGAGAGAGACATGGATGAAGAGGGGGGAGGGAGAGATTAGCGAGAGCTGCTATTATAGCAACAGAGTTGCGCCACAGCTAATGGATTGTTTTAGCGCTTCTTAACCTTTTTCCTTCAGCTAGACAATGTGATTATCATTTGATAAAAAAGATGCAACGTATTATTAGGTCAAAGTGTTTGTCATATGCACAGTTAGGAAATGTGTTTCCCTGTACATTAAAATTATTACTTTGCCATCCACATGAATGCCATATAATTCAAGTGAAATATAAAGTAGATGAGCAATAACACAAATCTAAATAGGGAGTAAAATCACAAATCTAAGGCACTTTAAAGCAGCAAGGGAGTAAATACAAATACAAGAACACAATATAATGTATGCTACGTGGGAGCCGTGGAGTGTAAATACTCAGCAGTGAGTGTGCAATTGGGCATGTGCAAAATGAGTTTGTAAGCAGTACAGGTGGAATTACATTAGGTAGACCCTCAGCTGTTTAGGAGTCTGATGGCTGAGGGAAAGAAAGAGTTTTTCAGTCTAGAGGTCCTACATTTCACACTTCTGAGCCTCAGACCGGAGGGTAGGGGTATAAACAGTCTGTGCTGGGGGTGGGTGGGATCTTTGAGGATGGAGTCTTTACCACTCTCTGCAGGCGCTTGCGGTCCATAGCAGTAGTGCTGCCATACCAGACAGTGATGCAGCTGGTCAAGATGATGCAGCTGTAGAAGTTGCAAAGGATCCTAGGCGACATGCCAAACCTCCTCAGCCTCCTCAGGAAGTACAGCCGCCGTTGGGGCTTCTTGACCAGCTGAGTGGGGTTAAGTGTCCAAGTGAGGTCCTCACTGATGTGGTCACCCAGGTATTTGAAGCTGCTCACCCTCTCCACTTTGAGCCCCCGGATGAACAGTAGCTGATGAGTTCTCCTCTCCTTCCTCATGTCCACTATCATCTCCTTCGTCTTGTCCGTGTTGAGGCTGAGATTAGACACCAGACCAGCCACCTCCCTCCTGTAGGCTGCTTCGGCCCCGCCAGTGATGCGACCTATCACTGTGGTGTCGTCTGCGAACTTTAGGATGATGTTGTCTTTGTGGGAGGTTTCGGGTGAATAGGGTGTAGAGGATGGGACTGAGGACACATCCCTATGGGGTGCCAGTGTTTGTAACAATGCTGGCTGAAGTCCTATTGCCAATCCTGACAGTCTGGGGCCTACCAGTCAGAAAGTCCAGGATCCAGTCACAGAGGGTGGAGGGCAGACCCAGTGTGGGTGAGTTTGTGGGGGATAACTGCAGTGAAGGCGGAGCTGTAATCAATGAAGAGTATCCTAATGTAAGAGTATATTACTGTAATTAAATAACTGTTTTCTTCTATGGAGAACATGATCAACCCATTGTGCAGGATTTGTATTTATTTAGTTTGTAGTGAAAAAAAACAGGTTTTTCTCCTATAGTTGTTTTTATATTTTTCTTAAAATAGAGGGATTTTTTAAGCTAACCTACTAAGACTGACAGTTTTGCTTATATGTGAATTTAATGCATTACACTGTACTTTATCATTCACATTGGAATACTTGACACCAACATTAGTGGGGATCTATATGGGGATCTATAATACATACACATACAGTGGGTACGGAAAGTATTCAGACCCCCTTAAATTTTTCACTCTGTTATATTGCAGCCATGTGCTAAAATCATTTAATTTAAGTTCATTTTTTTTCCTCATTAATGTACACACAGCACCCCATATTGACAGAAAAACACAGAATTTTTGACATTTTTGCAGATTTATTAAAAAAGAAAAACTGAAATATCACATGGTCATAAGTATTCAGACCCTTTGCTGTGACACTCATATATTTAACTTAGGCTCTGTCCATTTCATCTGATCATCCCTGAGATGGTTCTACTCCTTCATTTGAGTCCAGGTGTGTTTGATTATACTGACTGGACGTGATTAGGAAAGCCACACACCTGTCTATATAAGACACTACAGCTCACCGTGCATGT
>NW_018127922.1:597620-599603 GCF_001952655.1 Monopterus albus | reverse complement strand
GGCCACTCTGCCATAAAGCCCCGACTGGTGGAGGGCTGCAGTGATGGTTGAGTGGGACTGCATCTCTGGAGCTCAGCCACAGTCATCTTTGGGTTCTTCTGTACTTCTCTCACCAAGGCTCTTCTCCCCCGATAGTTCAGTTTGGCCGGACGGCCAGCTCTAGGAAGGGTTCTGGTTGTCCCCAATGTCTTCCATTTAAGGATTATGGAGGCGACTGTGCTCTTAGGAACCTTAAGTGCAGCAGAAATTTTTTTTTGTAACCTTGGCCAGATCTGTGCCTTGCCACAATTCTGTCTGTGAGCTCTTCAGGCAGTTCCTTTGACCTCATGATTCTCATTTGCTCTGACATGCAGTGTGAGCTGTAGGGTCTTATATAGACAGGTGTGTGGCTTTCCTAATCACGTCCAGTCAGTATAATCAAACACAGCTGGACTCAAATGAAGGTGTAGAACCATCTCAGGGATGATCAGAAGAAATGGACAGCACCTAAGTTAAATATATGAGTGTCACAGCAAAGGGTCTGAATACTTATGACCATGTGAGATTTCAGTTTTTCTTTTTTAATAAATCTGCAAAAATGTCAAAAATTCTGTGTTTTTCTGTCAATATGGGGTGCTGTACAGCCTTAGTAATTTTTGAACATTTCCCCCTCTATAGCTTTTTGTATATTACTTGATGTTACTGTGTATTATATATCTCTCTTTTTTTTTACATTTCTGCAAATTATTCTGAGGATGTGTTCATCATCAGCAATTTATTCACTGGAAACTGAAATAATTTCACACAAAATGCTCTCAGCTTTCACGTGTTTTATTTGATCAGGGATGTGATGTCTCAATACCAATAAAGTATTCGCATTTTGGTTTTATTGCTTTTTGTCTCTCTCCATTCATTCTTGATTGAACTAGGCAGGCAGTGACAAGCATTCTTGTCTCTGTGGCACAATTTTCTAAAATGAATTTTATATCATTTTCCTTGAATTTGCACTATCGAACCCATATGTGGCATACTTGTTACCACACTACCACTGGGAGATTTCACAAACCTCCTGACTTCTAGACAATATTGCCACCTGCCTCTCCCACCTCTTAAGTTGATTTCCTTAAATGAACAAAAACCCAACACAACTAATAATTTCATACTATTGGCACAAAACTCATGTTATATGTGGACCCAGTGACAATGATTTTCTTCTACAAAGACCCTTCTATAAGACATATGGACCCAAAAAGGAGATCAGATAGAAGGGAAGGGGAAATGGCAAACCACTGTTGACTACTGGATGAAGAAGAAGAAAATAACTTATGTCCTCATGACTCATTCTGATGTGCAGTAATTCTTCACCTTCCACTATTTTGCTGCAGGGGAATTGCATCTTTTTACATTTGTACATGAGGATGTTTGTGTATTTGAGGATTAAATTAGGATCTAGGTCCTCATTCGCAGCACTGAGGGCCTAAAGATAGAACAGCAATATACTCTGCCTCTAAGGGTAATCCTTTGGCATACCAGAGTGACTACATGAGAGTGTCTATATATATCCTGTGTGCATGGATGTTTGTGTGTTTGTTGCACTGACTGTTTCCTCTCAACGGGCTGCATCCTTTCAAACACACTGCCTCCAGATTCGCCCAGTCAAAGAATTATCTGCAGTCTATGGAGCTCCATAATCAGGAGATGGCCACTGATTTGTCCATGGGCATTCTCCACTCAAACTGATTCATATAGGCAGGCGCACACAAACAGGACTGCACGGCATGGCTTTTTGAAGGTCACTTTAGGAATAACTTTCAATACATAAAAGAAAATAAGGGAAATGTGCATGCAAGCAACTGACACATAAGAACATGCATTAACTCATGGGCACAGGCACAGATTATACACAGATGTGTTCCACTGGCTGATGCACACAGTGTACAGTTGTGCTGAGCTGAAAGGATGTGTCTGACACCCTGGTTAAACCGTCCCCTGACTTTCTGCTGA
>NW_018127922.1:587922-597606 GCF_001952655.1 Monopterus albus | reverse complement strand
CGAAAGAAAGAAACCAGTATTGATTTCCTTTGTGTTTGATATAAAAATGCCTCTTGCTCGACTAAGCAATGCTAAGCTCATTTACTCGACTAATGGCCTGGGAAAATGGTTAACGGCCAGATCCCAGTGGTACTATTTGATTAATATAAATGCACCATATTGGCTACATTAATCATTAGCTTTAGACAAAAATGCTAACCACCTATTTCTTGGGAAAAACAAGTCATTCATTAATCTTGCTTCTCCCCTCATAATCTATCTTCCTTTCCCTCCACTCTATCAGTTAAACACTTGCATATGTAATGTGTTAATGCAAGTGCACCACTGTTGTTGCATGCAAATTGGTGGCCACTGATAAGTCATGTACTATAAAAATAGCAGATTTAGTTTTATCAAGCTCTGAGAGGAGCTAGTAACGTACAATTTCAAAACACTACTTAGTCACACAGCATTTTATCTGAAATGCAGAGTCAAAGCTAGTAAATCTAGCATGTTTATAATCTTTTGATTGCTTGGTTTAGAAAGCTACATGCATATTATATTTGTTTATATAATGTTGCTTATATTGTTTCTGAGACATACGTCCTAAATATTTAGCTACAGATGCAGTAAATCTGCATACTTTGCTCATAGTTTGATTTCCTTACACAGTACATTTGATGTTTATAAACATGTGATGTGGATTGTGTTCTGTAATTTTCCTTTGCGAGATCAATAAAATGCAATAGCTACCATATATTTCCATTTGATTCCCTTCAAACTTCTCTCTCATTTGTCTGCTGCTCCTCGCTGCTGCTTTCTCATTATTTTGTCTCTGTCCCCATCTGCACTATGATTTTCTAATCCACTCTGAACTCCAGCCTGGCAGATGGGTGAGAACACAGTTCCTAGCATGAGCCTTAACTTAGTCACCAAGGGGTTAACTTTACAGTTACCTTAACAGCAGCACCGTAGTCCTAGTGCCTTGATTGCCTATGTACATTCAAATCTTTTATATGTCTTTTAGCCTCTTTCTGTTCTATTCTGTTCACTGTGTCCTTTCAAAGGTCTCTTCTTGTAAAAAGCAGCAATCCTTGTTTGTTTATTTTATTTTAGACCTGAGAGAGAGAGAGAGAGAGAGAGAGAGAGAGAGTGTGTATCTGTGTATGCATGAAAATATGTTTGTGACTATGTTTCCAAATGCAGGTATAGGCTTCCAGGCAGTGCAGGCAGCCCTGATGTGAAGTGACATGTTGAGAGACTAAGCCTTTGGACACTAGCAGAGGCAGGGAGGAGAAACCAAATAAGACAGACATACCCTTTATAAAAAAGCCACAACATAACTGCATCAGAACAGCAGATGACATGTCCCCCACCCCACTCTCCAAATTTCAGTGTCACTCAATTGTTCCCAAATCCTGCATCACTTTTTACCATAGATTTTTGCTTAAAAATATTCAGAGAATATGAGCACAGATATATAAATGTTGCAGAGTTCTACTATGACAAGATGAGCCTGGGAGAGACTGACTTGTCCCATGGAATGAGAGAGGATATCTTCATCTGTCTATTTGCTACAGTCATCATTGTCTGGATCAGACTAATTCACCTGCATGCCTGTCTGCTTTACTTACCATTATGTCTCCCTGTGTTGCTTCACCTGACCAATTTTAACCCAGTTTGAATGATGCTGATTCAGTAGTACCTAAACTGAAAAAAAATAAATAAAATAAAACCAGGTTCTGAAGAATAGCTATAACTATCTGTAACATTCCAAGTAGGACAAAGACGCATAACCCTTTAGGTGGCAAAAATTTTGTCCTGAGTCTTTAGTTTACAGCAGAAGAAAATTTAAGAGTGTGAACATTTTCTTTAAAAACCTTAGCTGAATTCTACTGTCAAAAAGTAGATTAGATAGATTCATCATCTCGGAGTCCAAGAAGTAAACACAGGCTCATCTAAGCCACTAGTGCAACCATTACCAGGTTTGAAATGCACAAAGGGAGCTGCCGATAATGCAGCATATTAAGCACCTTTCAGCACCACTGCCACTGCAGGGTGAGTACTTGACACAAGTGGATGATTCTAAAGCCTTTTCTGACTGATTTTTGAGACAGATGCTGTGTTCATGAATCTTAAAACAGGTCAGGTACCCAAAGTGACAGCAAAATGAGACAAGAGCTCTAACAAGACAGCAGATGGCTGTGTGTGGAAATAATAACCCAGATCAGAAAGAGAGAGTCAGAGGACACTGCAAATGTTCCGCTACAGCTTATCCTCCTATGCACGTTGCTTTTTCATGTTGTTACGTGAATAATTCAAACTGAAAATAAATAAATAAATAAATAAATACAAGTAGCTTTTATTTTTTATAATCACCTTGTACCTCTTCAGTCCAAGCATTTGTTCTTGCAGAGTCAATGTGCACAGTGTCTGCCTCGCCGTGTGTGTCTGGGTGTGTGCAAGCATTACCTTGGGGGAATTACAGAACAATTGGCTGTTACTTCCATGATTACTCTGGGTAAGAGTGCATACAAGCATGTTTCTGTGTATTTCTAATAGAAGTTGGTTTGTTGACTACTATAAAATGTGTGTTTCACATGTGTGGTTTGTATGATTATAAATACATTGCAGAAGCCAATAAATTATTTTTAATAATGTATATAACTAAATCAAACATTTTACTGTGAATAAACGTTTCTAAGAAGAGCTTTCTGTTGAAGCTGATGTGGTGTTTTGTCAGTTTTGTTGTTTACCTTCATAGAGCACAGGACTAGAGCATTAGATAGTAGTTTTTTGACCCTTAGCAAGCACAATACTAACTCCAACTTGACACGTCATCATGGGATAGCAGTGCTCATTAGTTCCACCTCTACCAGCTGAAAGTGCACTGCATCTACATTTAAAGAAAGGCAAACATTCATGTACATGCATATGCAGCACAGCTTTTGACATGATTATTATAAACTACACCTGCATGATGATCTAAAAAAACACAAAAAGCCCACCAAAAGCATTCAAATTTGTATAAAGTAGTGAATTCATGTTACTACCTGCCTATTGACCTAGCTAAAGTATGTCTTTAAAAATCGTGTGTGTGTACTGTGAAAAGGAAGCTGCAAGCATACCAAATGACTAGACATTATCTCCAAATGATGGCATAAATAATAACCCTACTGCCACATGAGTGATACAGTATCTCTATGTCCAGGCTACAATTTATACTAAACAGATGGCAAAAAGAGATCCATCCCCCTGATCAGTTTTCACATAATGGCCTTGAATCTAACATAAAATGGGACTAGGTTGAAGCTAAAAAAGTTTGGGACCTTGATGTTGTCAGGGAACCAGAGACAAGCACAAAGAATACATACATCTCCTTGCAGAACATTACTTACATTACTTGCTAACATCTTGAATATAAACATAAACAGGCGCCTGTATATGCATGCGCAGTTTTGGCCTCTCTAAAATATCAGCATTCTCCTGGGAAAGTAGCTGTTTTTCCACATGCACGCATTTTTATTTGTGCATAATTTCTCCATGGAATTCAACCAGTGCAGCATAAAAACACTGTATGAATGATGCATGTTTTTTCTGCTTAGTGTTATTTAATCGGCACCACCAACCTTGTTAAAGCACACCATGAAGAACATGTGACTTAGGTATGAGAGGTGACTGTGTTGGAGAATTGGGAGAAAAATGTCAGTGAGAAAGTCTTTTTGTTTTGTTGGTAAACAATATTTATATTTCACAAATTTTAGAATATACTTTTACTAGTCTCTTCTGTGCATTATGTTCTTAGCAATCACTTTCCACAGAATAAAACAAAATATGGAGCACAACAGACGAGCGCCATGTAAGAGATTTTCATAATATTAAATAAAATGAAAATGGCAAGTCTACTTTTTAGTATTTGTTGGTAGAGTTAGTGTATCAGTGGGGAGTCATTAGGACACTGGGACAAAAATTTCAGCTTACAAAAATGTGCACTACATTTTCAGCTACATCAATTATGGATTTTATGTACAGTATTTGGATCTAAAAGTGGATAAAAATACTACAGATCATGCCCCCTTCTCTAAAAGTTAATGCTGTAACTGGACCCGTCTACAGATCAGCGGTGATATTTTACAGATCAGACTTGGAAAGGACATGGTGACTTCAGACAGAGAAAATAAATTAAAACTTTATTTGATAACAATGCGCGAGAGGCAGTGGGATGCATGGTCGGCCCAATAATAATAATAATAATAGTGAGGCACCTCATAACATCATATACTGTATGAAATGCAATATTTCATACAATTCGTCTGTTTAATATTGCTCAACATGAATATTGTGTCCTGCTGCAGCAACGGAACCCCTATTGCCCTAAGAAGAAATTACTTTTGTCACACGCAAACGGTACAATCTTGCAAGCAGGGTGTCGCTGGCAAAGAACAAATGTATTGATTCAGGCCTTACTGAATAAATAAGACTATTTTTCCTTTGGCTTATTGGAATAGAGGAGATTGTTTTCTTACCTGAGACGGTCCTCACAACCTCAGTGGTGTTCCTCAAGCCCACAAAGGAGAACTGGTAGAGCCTCCAGGAGCGAGTGTCCCCAACATCCACTGGCCTGCCCTTTCTCCACTTGTACACAATCTCCTCCCTGGGGTAGCCGTCTGAACAAGACAGAACAGTGTGTATGATGTGAAGCTTAAGAGCTCAGAGAAGAGAGAAGCTTGGTGCAAAAGCCACACAATATTTTTCAAAGACTAACCGGCATCCCTTTAGGAAATATCTTTAGATTTGCTCTCTGCTATTTAAAAAAAATGTGGTGCAAGGGCATTCAATATAAAACAAAAACATGGAGCACAGTCTGTTTTATTTCAGAGTAAGCCATACTCACAAAGTCAGCTAGCTTGCAAATAAATAAATAGATAAATAAATAAAAGAACTATTATATAACGGACTCCTGAACAGCATGTTGACAGAATATCCAGTATGGTTGCAGGGAGAAAACATATTTTTTCTGAGACGCTCAGTTTAAAACAAAAATTACAATGTTGATCCACAGCCAGCATGAGTGTGAGTGCCATTATATTACCTCAAGAGCAGGCTCTCTGACTGTCAGGATCATAATAGTAATCTCACTTTCTCACTTGTCTGATACCGATTCACTTGAGCAGATGCATTATTGTGTTTGTTAGTACTGAATTTCTGTCTTGTAGGTACTGTTGTAGTAGGCCTCTTTTAACCTAACTGCAAGTCGACCTTGGAATTGTGCTCCTTATCCTGTGAATGGACCTTACTAAATGTTCCTGAGTACAGGTACAAAGTCTGACTGTAACAATCTTTAGCCAGTTCTCTTGAGATTTCAGTCCAGTGAAGAGCTGTGTGCATTTAATGATGAAATGGCTTGAATAATGCACATGAACTTTCAGCAGTGTAAACTTTAAATGGCTTTATGACTAAAGTGCTGTGAGACATCCAGATCTGCCCATCTGGTACGTTACAGCTAGCGGGAAAGCTCGTGCACTGGCAGTGCATCCAGGACAAATTATTGATTCAGTGTCCTATTGGAAAACTAGAACAATAATGTTCCTGGAGCTCAAATTAGTTTAGATTGGTACCACTTGTCTTCTTGGGAAAGTTGAAGAGGTAATTAAAATATTAAAATAAATAGACCAAACTTACTGTATATTAGTGCTTAACAAACAAAGCACTATAGTGAGACTGCCATGGAAGGCACTGGACTGCCCATCAGAATTAATCTGAGGCTCGGTGCTGACCCATTCTCCCTCCTGAGCCAGGACCAGTATATCATACCTATAAAACCACTGCAAAAGACACCGCACTGGAAATTGTAACATGCTTTGTGGCACATGTTGAAAACATATACAGCATGATAAATGTACAACACCCCGACTGAACTCATGTGCTTGTACATCAAGCAATTTTCAAAGTTCTAAAACATCTGTGGCTTTCATCAAACCTACAATAAACGCCTCTGTTCTATTTTTAGCCTCTTTCTTACTGCTCTGAAGCTATTTAGGAAGCCTTCTCTCCGGAGAATATCTAATAGTGCACCTCTCTGTAGATCCATGGCAGCCCCATTTACATAACTTGCCCCCATCTGCTCCTCACAAGCAGTGGCCAAGTCATTTGGACTCATGTCAACTTTTGAAATGTCTTTTAAAACAGTATTGCAAAATGCTGGAAAATCTAACATTACTTTGCCTTTGGATGAGTTACAGTAGCAATGAGACATCTATTATTAAATCCCTTTACTGAATGCTGAGATATACTATGAATGAACGGTTTAACAAATATATTTGTTCACATCTTTCATATTTTGACAAAAATTGTGAAAATGGTGTTTTCGATAGACTGTGTGTGTGTGTGTGTCATTGAGATGACACAGGAAGAGAGAGAGGTGTAAGACTTTAGGAAATCAGCATATGGACAAACGTACAGCTTGAAAACTCCAGGGGACATGAGTGCTCATCCATTGGGAAGTTGTTCAGTTTAAGCTGGCACTCTGCATCGATGGTTAACCTGCAGAGACACAATATTTGGATCCACTGAGTCAGTTACTATAGTAGAAAAAAGAATGAAAGAATAAAGCAGTAAAATGTCTATGTGTGAATGCATATTTTAAACTACTCCACAATCAATCACTAAACAATCATTTATATTAAAGATTGTGTTGGAAAAGTCAGAATGAAACCCCTAACCTTTTCTGTTTTAACACCAGGTAATATAATATACATTATAAATTGTGATATAAATTTATCAAAAACCAAACCAATGTTTTCAAAAGCAACACACCCGCTTCTTCTTATCACACTTGAGGAAGTTTGAAGGCAAAGTCATTAAACTTCTCCTTAATGAGAGAATGACCTTAAATGACTTTACCCATCACGCACATGCTTTTGTAATGTATCATTGTCCGTAGAATCGCACCGGTCATCCTAATTATCCAGCGGTTAAATTCTGAGATCCTTAACAAATTAATGAAGTGGTGGGGTAGTGTTCTGCATAGAAGAACATCCATCATGGCTTGACTGAGTCCAGAAGAGTTCATTTTCTCTGTTATTATCACTGATGATATACTACAGTGTCAGTATAAGCATCCACTATATTTGTGATGGCATGCAAAACATGAGCAGTGAATATTTCCCTTCCATCTACTCTCTTGTCTTGAATACAACAATCATCATAGCATTATGTCCACCTGCGTAATACTGTGTCCACAGGAGTCAGTGCAGCAATTGGCTGGCACTCGTGTCACTCTGCAGCCCACTGTGCATCTTCTGTGAATCTGCGTTTCCATAGTTTTACTGTCAGGAAGAGCACCATTGTGGTGACCATTCAGTGAAAAACTCATGTAAAAGGAGTGAAGACTGTGTTCGAGAGGACAAGTTAGAGATAACTGTTTAGAAACAATGAACAGCCTCCCCACTCCAGGTGTGAGATCACCACCATAACCACTGAATGTTTCTCTTCATAGACACCAGTGAACAGTATTTTTCATTTTCAAACAAAATGGAATCTTTTGAAAAGGATGAATGACATTTAAAAGTTAATCTACAGTAGATCAACCTCATCAGTGAGCCTTGGGTGTCCATGACCCTGTTGCCGGTTCGCTGTTTGTAGACCACTGTTGCTAGGTACTAACCACTGCAGACCGGGAACACCCAACAGGCGCTGCAGTCTGGGAGCTGCTCTGACGCAGTTGTCAGCATCACACTTTGGACTTTGTCAAAGTCACTCAGATCCTTATGCTGCCTGTTGTTCCTGCTTCCAGCACATCAACTGAATGTTCACTTGCTATGTGATATACCCCACACACTGACAGGTGCCACTGTAAAAGATAGTCAGTGTCATTCACCTCACTTGCCAGTGGTCGTAAAGTTATGGCCGGTCGGTGTATATCGCCTCATGTTAGTCGTTTCTACACTGACAAACTCTATGGAGTTAGGCCCCCTCACCAGTGTCTCACACATTATGCTTTACCTGAGGGTGTAGAGTATCCGACCATCATTCGCGATTCGAAGCATGCGATTGGGTGTGGTGATCCAGTGGGCGTCAGCCTTCTTCGAGTTCCGAAAAAAAGTGTCTGGGATCCAGATCTTCCCAACCATGTTACTGTTGAGACGCAGAACCTTCATTGTGCTGTTGAATTTTAACCTTTTGTCATGCCAGGTTTGGGCAAAAAAGATGTCGATGGTATATTCCTGGTGGCAGAGGAAACACAGATTTCCTTGAATTGACATGTTTAACTTGAATGCTACTAAACCTTGCTTTATGTAAGACACTAGATAAAAAAAAGTTGGCTTGTCAGGAAAACCTTGCCAACAGTATTGTTTAAACCCAGTGCTGTCAACACTGTGTAGCTTTTAGTTGTCAGATGCAATGAGATCAAATCAATGTTTGGGCTCCAAAAGCACCACTCAGTTTCTTCTGTTTAAAGGGGACCTTTCTACACCAGGGAAAACCTAATGCTGGAACACTCCTGAAGGTACTTCCCCAGATAAAATGGCATCTAAGCCAAAAAGTCTTTTTGTCCCTACTAAAGAGTTTTGTTGAAATAGAACCCTGAACAGTTCCCCTTGTATGGCAAAAGTATTATCGAACCTTTTAACCTGCTGTCTCAGCAGCACTTTGTCCAGAGCCTGACAAAACCTTCTGTCTCCCATTCTTGTCACAGCTGTGAACATACTGGAGATATGAGGGATGAAAACATAGGCAATAGATGCATGGGCAGGGATGAAGAGCTTAGAGCAAAGGTGAGATGTGCTCTACTAAGAGAGGGGCAGGAAAGGCAATGAGTGACAGGAGGACGAGAGAAAAAATGGGGATTTGTGTGCAAGAGAGCATCAAGGCATTAAATTCCTGACAAAGCTTAGCCAACAATAAACCTGAAATCCATGCCAAAAAGTCCTAAACAACATTTGAATTACAACATTTTCACTAGGTCACATTCCCACCTTTTCAGCATCTTTTCTACATGAGCACCAGTTAGAGCAAATCCAGTGCTGATAGAAAGACTGCATTAGGATCTTCACCTGGGTCTTTTTTCCTTTAACTGACATTTCAAACAGTTGCATATATCTACTGTAAGAAGAGCTAAAAACTGCTCAGCTCTAGTGGCTCCTAAGCATCAATTTATGATTCTCTCTTTGTTAGTCGTCTCCTATCCCTTCTCCCTCGCTCCCACTCATGAGTTGTAATTTTGCCATATTTCAAAAATTCCTAACACACAATTAAGAATTCAGAATTGAGTTCATGCTTAGATGCACACCCCCGCACCATCGGTCTATTCTCTGCTCTGAAGAAAATCTACCAAACTGGCCACATTTGTCATGTCATAGGGTGAACGCAGTGGCCCAGTGCTGATTACCGATGAATGTGAAGCAATCAGTCAACCTTTAATGTCAACAGAATGCCCTAGCTACCAGCACACGCTCGTGCATGTATGCAGACTATTTCTAAGTGATCCCATCAGTGCATCTCTTCCAACTTCACTGTGACTGCAGTTATTGAGAGTGGGTGTTTTAGCTAAGACTAAGTGAAATGTAACACCACCACGATGTAGGGCAGACTGCTCTGCAGGATTACAATAGAAGTGGGTTCTCAGTGGGATTATACAACAAAAACATTTGTGCAAAGAAAACATTGACGCATAAAACAATGTTGATGGTGGGATTTATAAGA
>NW_018127922.1:570743-587867 GCF_001952655.1 Monopterus albus | reverse complement strand
TTTCGGATGACCTGTTCTGCCGTATTTTAGTCATCACTTTATCATGACAGTATTTGTTTAATATTGGTATTATGTAATATTTGTAGCAACATTATTACTGGTAATCAAAAAGCAACAAGGAGCAGGATCGTCTGTGATCACCTTTGACTCAAATAGTTACACTCATCAAAACACCAATATCATTTTCAGAAGCAGATACAATAACCAGTTCTTTCACTCATATTAGCTGAAACTTAGTACAAAGTATTATAACAAATATTACAAAGACTTGAACTTTTAACACAAGTAACAAAGTGGTTAAAAGCATAAGTTATTCTATTGCAACTTTAGCAACTGTATTAAAAAGCATACACTAGGAAAATAAATGGTAAAAAACAAGCAAATTATCAAATCCTTAAAAAAAAACACATCCAAGGAACAGCACATCACAAATTGGTATAAACCACAAAGAGCTGGAGCAGGTGACACCTCAGACTGTAGCTGATGCAGGTCTTGGCAAATCCAAAGCAAGAACATCTTAGGATTTGCCAGTGTATGTAGCCATTTGCAAATATGCTGCTTTGAGATCTGGCCCCTGTGTTGTGCAACACAACTGGTTAACTGTTAATCAGTTTTCCAATTTAAAATATGAAGTGTTTAATGCAGTCTGATGCAATAAAAGGACCACATTTATCCATGGTAGTGCAAAGGCCAGTGCAGTTGTTAAGTACCTGACTGACAGCTGCATTATGCTGCAGCACTAATACAGCAGTGGGGCAGCATAATGATTAGGTGGGCCAACCAATTTTTCATGACAGCATTTGTCCTGCTTAAGTGTTCATGAGCAAGACAGTATCCCGCTAGGGTAGCTCTAGAGAAGAGACTTCCTCTTTGCCTGTCTCCATCCTCAGGGAGGTGAGAGGTATTCTCTTTTAGATACTGTATAAATACAACTTCAGGCTGATTGATGACAACAATGACACATTAGCAGCAATTTCCAGTACTCACCATATTGATGGCATTTACTGGGCCGATGCTGTTGACAAACATGTCTGTTGTGATCACTGTTGGTTGGACTGCAAAGAAGCACAGGGAAATACAATTTTGAGATGAGCAATGTTCTATCATGCACTTGCATAATAAGTTTTAGGAAGGTGTTTTTCTGTGTTGTGTACAGTCTACCATCATCATAATTATCATCATCATCACTGAAAAATAAGACAAAAATAATCTCCCCTGATGTGAATGCGAAGTTGCTGGAAAACATCACTGCTCAGTTAGCTTTCAGTGGATAGATGGTGGTAGACATGCACACTGTCGGCACTATTCACTGGAAATGCAACATTTTCTATTCATCTTTGAGGTTTCAAATTCACAATAGCTAACAAAAGCAATTTTCTATACTAGAGCATCAGGCAACCACCAATCAAAGTAGAAAGAAATATAATAATAAACTTATTTTTAAAAAATGCCTAACATTAGACAAATATATCAAGATCCATAGAATACAATAGCTCTGATGACAACCAGCTGAGGTCTCATATAAAAATAAACATAAATAAATAACCAAAAACATCCTTTACCTTAAAGAAATAAAAATTAGACAAAATGCTTCAAAATTGAATGCAAGCATTTAAAGAAATTAGAAGTAAACTAATATTAACATAAAAAATCAAGCCAAGTAAAGACTTGATTGATCGCATACGGCTCAAATTTAAAACATTTTGGTTGTTTTACAGAGTGTAATGCTGGTCCATGAGCCAAAGGTTGTATGTTCAATAAATGCTCAATTTACCTAATTGAAATGATCCCACTTTACATTTGCAGCATTGTACTGGCATGATCAGAATTTATTAGGCTCAGATTTTACTTTGTCTGTGCTGAGATTACATCTGACTTCTTTTTCAAACACATTTCCTGTCAATGTCAGAGAACCACACTTTGCTTGTGTTTACAACCAAGCTCCTGATCCATTTATCAGAATACCTCTGTGCCCTCTGCAGCATCCCATCCATTCCTTCTCCTGTCCTTCCACACTTCAGGCCTGAGAGCTTCTCTTGACAGTGAAACATTTACTCTCTTTCCTCACAGACCTGCTGGTATTTATTTGCTTTACACTCACACAGAGGTGCATTTTTTCGCCAACGGTGCCTCATAGACATTCTGACTTGACAAGATTAAACATTTTATCCCAAGACATCACCTAACAAATGTGCCACACCGGTGAAACACCAGTTGCACTCAGCTCTCAAATGTCAGGTTTCACTTGAGGATAATCCCTTTTAAACACAGTTAGTTGCATGTTTTCTTCCATATGAATGGATTATCTCTGCTTGTGCACGTGTACATCTGCCCACTACCATGCATTACACTTTTTGTCTCTATTGCCTATGATTGTGTAGCGAGATGGACAGCCAGATGCTAAGACCAAACTATAGCTGAGGGAACTGGACAGCTTAGTGTCAAATGGACACCTGTGCTCTGTCAGATCCTCGGAGTCAGCCTGAACAAGCTTCTACACTTTGACATGTAATGTGCTTGTTTGTGGATGAGTGGATGTTATGACTGAGAGGAAGGTATCATTAAGACTCAACCGCCCTCAGGGCTTGATGAGATGAGGTAGTGTGTGTGCAGGTTTGTATCTATTTTTCATGTCACTCCCAGGCACACGTGAATGTACATTGCACTCGCATACAATCACACACAAAGCTCTTAATGGTCTTATGCCTGACATAGCATGATCAACAATTAAATTTGCTTTTGGCCAGCTATATCAGTGAGTAGTGCACATTATCACAATTGGCATCATTAACATTTAAATATACTGCAAAGTGTTATGAACAAAATGTATAACTGAGAAAAATCACATATAAAGTTGTGGGCAATAGAAAATTAAAAACAAAATGAATTCTCTTATTTTATACAGCCAACTGGAAAGTGTATGTTTCATAAATACACAAACAAGTGCCAAGAAATATTATTCAAGATGCCAGTGGACATAAAGTGGCTGTACTAAAAATTTCTATGCCAGTAACACCCACCACAGACATCCTGGTAAAATGCTGACCAACTGACAGCAGCTCATACTGTGGATGCCAAATCACCAAGTGCATTACCATCATGTAGACATGCTCAGTAAACTCACTGTACAATAACTTTATGTTCATGAAATTGCTCTACATACAGCATTTGTGAATGCTACGAAACTATTTTCTAAAAAGGCAGTGACCATGATTAATGTCGTGTATGTATTATGAATTAGGGGTTTTCATATTCTCTTTTGCTCAATGTCTGGCCTATCTGCTCCAGTTTTCATATGTATAGTAAACTCCAGGGGCATTAAATTTAAATGAATGAACTTCAAAAGGGGAACTGTGATTTAATCAGCAATGAATCTAAATTCACAGCCTTTCAATGCTCTGAGGAGTGGAGGAAAAACTTTGACATGGTATGGTCGGTTAGTTGGTGGTTCAGACGACAGTATAACCAGCTAATTATAACCCCTCCGTAGCTCTGTAACTTGGCAGCAACTGGAAGACTGATGTTGAAAAAGCAAGATCATAGGGTGTTTGAAATGGTGGCAGCCAGCCTCCCAGCCACACAGTGGCTCTCTGGGTCGAAGTTGCACCTCAAAGCATATCTGAACTGCTTTTCACTTTATTCCAAAAGCCCACTTCTAAAGTTTTGGGGAAAAAAAGATGTGCCCTTCATGAAATATCACATTATATCCAGCATTGTACATATTGTACATATAGAAGTATATGTAAACACCATGAAAGCAGCTACAGCAGTATTTGATAGGTTTACATGTTGGTGGCTGATGAACTGAAAGCTTAACACCTAAACATCATGAAACATTAAGTCTGGTTCATCAGATATGGCAGAGATACTAAAAGAGTGGTCGATATTTTCTGCCGCTTTTGAGAGTGTAGGTTGTATGTTCTCTTTTCCTGTGGGTGTACTGAACCACAAGACACAAAACTTCATTTAAGCATACAAGACAAATATAAACTGTCTCAAGTGTAACTCTGACATAGGCTGATGCGAGTTCCCCAACTATTCCTGCCGTCTGCAGCTTGAACACAGCCTTAGCCAGTTTTTCCCCCCATTCAGCATGAATATTACAGTCGATGGAGAAGCAAATCTCTGCTACAGTATAGAGTGGTACATCTCTATCATTCTGTAAGAGTAAGTAACAGATTCAGCCTTAACCCCATTTTTCCAGGAATACTGACTCATGAATCAAATATTTGAGGTGAGCATCTCCCCATTCTGCTCTTGCAGATGGATGTGACAGGCTTTAGGATATATGTGCAATTGTGTAGACAAGGGTGCCCTGTCCAGCTGTCTGAAGGGAAGTGAAGGGAGCGGGCTTCTCGGCTCATATTGAAAAGACCAGGTTTGCAGGACTGCTATCTCGATCCTGTTGTACTTTATAATAAGCCCAGCTGCTTGTAAACACACACATAGAATGGACACTGGCAAACATACACAGACATTTTGTACTGCCCAGCATGGCATAATATTGAACTGGAAGCTTTGTTCATTAAATCTTCTTTGTGTTCAATTTCTACAATATTAATGTAGTGAATGAATGTGCAGGCCATCCGGCTACTGTACAGCCGGCCTCCTGTTCTCCTTTCATGCCGTTAAAAAGTTTTTTATTTTATTTTACAATTTTCAGAAGAGATATTATATACTATGCTGTACGGTATGCATCAGATGGCATGACTAACATGATGTTTGGCTACCACACACCTAACAGCATTAATATTAACTGATATTAACTACCAACAGATGATATAATCTGATGTCATTTAAACAGGAAAAAGTATTCATAAACAGTGCATATGGACAAATCTGTTTAAACCATGTGAACAAATGATTTACACACACAAATCCAGATTTATCAATATTTTCTTACCTACATTTGTACATACTCTGCAAACATATTTAGAACTGCCTCGGACCATCCCTATGAATCCCGATGAAGGCCCAGCTGTCTTAGAAATGCATACACAGAAGTTTTAACTAAAATTGCACTCAATAAAAAGGCTTGACTGGTTAATATAAGTAACTAATAATCAACTGTCTCAGTTCTAACTTAAATATACAGTATGAGAGCATATACCGTTTTTACTGATCAGCTGCTCCTACCAATTTCTATAGTGCCGTAAGATTGTGCATGTAGCCAGAGTTAATTGGTAGCCACCTGCTTAGTTTGCAGCCTTACTCCATATCAAGCATTGCTGGAAGATTTTGCAGCCTGTGCCTTCAGGAGAGAGTGCATCTTTAGAGACGGACATAATGTGTTTGAAGAGAGTGATGAATGGCTTATCAGCTGTTCCCAACAGGTTTTGCTGCACGACGTAGTTTCCTGGAACAGCATAGGAGTTATTGGACACACCACTCTCACCCCACCTCAAGTCCTTTCCTTCTTCTCTCTTGCAACGTCACTGCTTTCTCCACAAGACATCTCTAGACATATTTCGTTATATATATAGAGAGAGACAAAGGTTCTGGGCTTCACACCACTGTACAATTATAGATTATCTGTCTTCATCAAGTGATAAATGGCAGGCACCAGTCTTCAAACTGTCCCTCCTACAAATCACATGACATCATGCCCTTATTTTTTTTTCCACAATAAATGGCTAAGGTGCTTCTGTATAAGCATCTGTGTCAGTTAATAAGCACATACAGTATATGTTTTATTGGTACTCTGGGCATAAATGTGGGTTGTGTTTCTTTGAGTATAGAGCTTCTGAAAAATAAGCACCCACCTCCGATGTCAGGTCTGAGTTTGTTGTCATATCCATCTAGTAGGCCGTTCAGGATTATTGTGACGTCACTCTCATACAATTTGGGAGTCAGCACCCACGTCTTGTTAGACCCCTCATCTTCGTCATCCGTCTGAAAGGAGCTACAGGGAGGAGAGAAAAAAATACAGGCAATCAATAATTTCTTTAAAAGGCGAGCAAGCAACTCTGCTTTCAGTACAAAAAGGGAGAAAAAAGTCTTTTGAAGATCTCGAACCAAGGTCATGAGATGAACCAGGGAAAATATTCAGCACTTTTCATCACCACATTATTGCTAGATACGCTGAGATATGTGAATAATCTTCCATTTCATTTAGTGTATTTTTTTGTTAAAGTAGTTGCATCACTGAAAAATGCTAATGTGGGTTATAGAAAAAAGTGAAATAAAATTATCATTATTATCTTGACTCATTAAAAGCTACACATTCAGTGCAATACTTGTGACGGAGAACATTCATTTTCTCATTTCTCTGAAAGCACTATTTTTCTGAGTCACCTCAGACATCTCAAACTGAAAAGATAATGACGTCTCTAGAGCCCCCAACCACAGGTACCACCCTGATGGAGCAGTAAATGTTGTTCCTGCTCTACCACAGACAAGTCTGATCTTGGTAAATTGTATGTCTGTAGTGAAGGTTTAATCTCTAGATCTTTTTCACATTTAAGACCCAAATAGAAGATGCAGAAATTCCGTCTCCAGTGATTATGTATTATGGGCAATTAATATGCTGACAACAACATGTTACCTTGAAGTAGGACTATGTCAGGAGACTTGCTGTGTAGCACTACATAATGTTCATCTACAATAAGAGGAGAGATTTGTACTACCAGGGGGCAGGGCTGAGATGTGCATGTACTGTACTCTGTGTGTGACAGAAAGAACAGAACAAAAAGGAAAGAGACTGTAGGCAAAAAGCAAATAAAGCAGGCTCTGAATTTGTGCTGCATCTTTTCATTGAATTTCTGGTAGCACAATCTGTGTGTAATTAGTGATTTAATAAGGCAGCAGTTCATTATGCAATCAGTGTCTGGGATTGCCTCCTAAACATGTTCTGTGCATGAAGAAAGAGGGAAAAGACAAAAGAAAACAGTTCTTGTATGACAATACATAGCATTCCTTCAACTTAACAAGAACTATGCCAATTAAATTTGGCAGTATTCGTTCATGTCTTACACAGCACTGTAACTTCACTGGGCTTTTTATTAGGCTGTTTGTTCTAGCCTATTTAATCTTATTTTTATGTTTTACTCTGATGTACTCTTTTTAAATCCAATTTATATATCCTTTAATACTGCTTTATTTTTTTATACGTTGTCTTAATGCTTTAAAGTACATTTAATTGTCTTGTTGCTGAATGATGCTCCACAAATCCACTTGCCTTATTAAGAGTTGCTATCACAGTACTTTAGCAGCTCAAGTTAACTTCTGGTTGTTGACAAAGTCACAACTCCAAATCCCTAAAGTGTTTAGTGTTAGTAAATAGAAACTGAAAACTGAAAAAAGGGTTTCTATAGAAAACAGGATGCAAAAATGAGTAAAAGCTGAACACTGTAAGGACACGGGGATGTGTAATCAGCCACATTTCTCCAGTTATCTGTGAAATCTTCCTGATATGCATCAATGAAAGGCCTGCCTTTATAATTACAGTACATGCAGGTTATGCTTCAGATGGAAGCTGTTTAAGTAGCACAGATTTGTTTAGGCACAGAATGCATCACAAAAAAGTAATATGATAGAAAGGTAGATTGTGTCAAATCCTAAAGTTGTCATGGCTCCAGATCACCTGAGCACCTTCAGTAACCAGCATCAGGCAGATAGCCAGTAACACAACAGTGCAACCTTGAAACAGTTGTGAACGTTCAGCAAGGCTTTAAAGCAATGACAAGAAAGTAGACTTCTGAATGAAATAATACAGATTCAGAAATTGTGAGGAAAAAAACCCCACTGTTTCCATGGTAAAGCACACGGACAGAAGCCCTGAGAGCTTTCTTGTGTTCTTAGACTGGGTGTAAGGAAAAATGTTTTGACCAGCAGTCTTCCTTAGCCTGCTTTAAGTGGCATCCATCTCAACCACAACACCGATGTCTAAAATTCTTACTGACCCTTTTAGGTATGCGTCACATGATGTTATTAAAACATCCAGGAAGCATCTGTCTCTGGTGCAGACAGGCCAGTGAAGCCCGTGAGAACCTGAGAGTTAGGTTGCTGCAGTTTTCACATCTGTATTCATCCTGCATATGGAAATGCTCCAAAGACGAGCAGATCAAAGGAAGAGCAATGTATTCTCTGCTGCAGGCAGATCTAAGAGTTTGCCTACTAATTTGATACCTCAAGGTCCACAGAGAGGCCTGCACAAGTTTGTGTATTGGAAGTGTGTGTGCTGTTTGTGTTTCTGTTGGATTTTCATGCATACACACTGTATCTCTGTCTGTGTAGGTAATGATGGAGTGTTATGTGTTGTGTTCCCAGCTACACTCATTGAGGACAATCTGCTTCATATTTTCTACCCTTCACATTATCAGGAAACACTCTCATCCCCATTACTTAACACATGTAAATTAAAATCTCATCTCAGGTTTCATGTAAAGCAGCAGAAAACTGCCATATCCTCTGTGGTTTTGTGTGTTAACCAATCCACATCAAGTTCCCTTGAGCAATAATGCTATCATGGTTTAAAATGCAGCTAATAAAGGCACCAAATCTAATGAACCATCATACTTATTATTACACAACAAGAAATTGGTCCTGTGCCTATGGCAACAACACAATAACCCACTCTTGGCATCATGTTATTGTTACAAAGCTCCTTACACAAGCACTACTTTTAATAACACAATACATTGGCTGCATTTTACTAATTAAGAAGCTGTAATTATTTTAAGTGGATGTAACTTGTTTTTCTGAGTAATCAGTCAGGCTCAACATCTGCAGTAAATGTACTCGCATACAGAATTACACTGACTCTGTCAGCTTTTAGTGGACTTATCTGACCTGTGGCAGAGAGAACCAGTCTACTGTATTTACAAGCTTCACTCAATCCAGTCTAAACCAGATCACATAGATGAGATAATTTCTGCAATATAGGCCAATTTATAATGGTGCCAATATGGTGTGTCATTTCAAAGGGCCATAGACTATTTAAATGTGGTGTTATACTGACATTTATAACCAAGATATCTGGATAGTAGATGATGTAAAATGAATAATGACTTGGTGGATTTACAGGCAATTTATCAGTAAAGGAGTGATAAAAGGGTCAAATCCTACTTTTAACTTGTTTGAGCTTTACATGAATGAGGATATATCTGTGAATTATGACGAGTCAAAACCTAAAGAAACAGTGAACGTGTCTAGTAAATTATCATCTGCATAAAGTATACAAAGGAGGGGAACACAACATTGGCAGATAAGTTGTAAAAAAAAGTGTCTTCAACACATCTGCAGTGTACTTGTAGCTTAAGAGATTCACAAACCCTTTTGGTTTAAAGGTAGTCAAAAAAGATCGGTCCACAGAATCTCACAGGATAAAGCTAAACTATCAAAACTGAGGCATCAAGGATGGCCATAAATAAAATACCTTAATCAGAGCGCACTTTCTTAGGTTGGAAATAAGCAGGCATGTTATGTGCCAATAGTCCTGACCCTACTTCAGGTTTATTGTGGTACTTAATGGGCTGAGTGAATAGGAATTATCACCACTGCAGTTTATTCAAACTCTCAACTCTATCCCAGAAATCAGAAATCACACTGACCTTAATGCCGCCTGGGTAATAAATATGACAGATTCTCCAAATTATAAGCAAGAGGCTGCTACAAGTTATGACTGTCATCTTCTACTGTCCTGTGAAATTGTCCTCAACACAGGAAGAAAAATATTGACGTGTGTGCTACCATCTGGGACATAAATATTCATGAAAGCATACATGAGAGAATTCAGTAATCAAAATTATATATCCAAACCCTCCAAAGTGATGACAAGAGGCTGAAAGAATGTGAAGTCTTGACTGAGTCCAATGGACAGTAGGTTTCCCATTTGATCATATGAAACAGTGGCTATTTGATGAGAATTCATGCTGTTTGGGAATAACCTGAATGCAGCAGTTGGCAGGTAGGACTCATGAAACTTGTCCAACATGATCTAAACTGTACTTACAGTAGCTCAAGAGGATAATAGATATCTACAGTATACTTATTCTTCATTTGTGATTGTTGTTATGTACCATCTTCATTTCATGCATTATGTCTATAGCATATTCAAGCTAATTGACTCTGCAGATCTGGAGTTTCATGTTTAAGTACCTGATGACATCAATGATTGTCAGGGTCAGCCAGTAAAGCTACCCACAATGTTAACGATGGACTCAATTACAAAGCCAGGCGAGATGGGGTAAAGAATATTGCTTTACTATATTCACTCAGAAAATACACAGTGATAGTCCAGAATCCAATATCCACATCAAACAACAGTCCAGGGTCAATACCGGCAAACAAGCACAGCCAAGGGAAGTCAAGCAGCTGGTCCAGTAGTCGGTACACAGAAGAAACATTCAACACTCAGGAGGGCTAGACAGAAATTGGTAGTCAGGTCAGGAAACAATCCAGGGTCAATAACATGAATCACTAAAGCAAGGATAATGCTGGAAAGTCTGCACGAAGTCAAGAACAATCTGGCAGGTTACTGATTTGGGTGAAAACAGGTGCAGGCAATTAGCGCTGATTACTGTAAAGAAACCATAACAGATAAACCTAGAACAGGAAATGGCGACAAAATAAGAGCCTAAAACAGGAAGCGGTAGGACAGAACCCTGACAAATGATAATGATTTTACAACTTTAATTTAAAATATCTAATTAATAAACCTTTAATATAAAGATATGCTAAATGCAGATGGCTGTTGGATCTTCTTTGGTACTTTTCTACTTCTCTGATGACAAACAATTAACGATTACCTTATTTTAATAAAGTGACAGGGCACCACAGCCCTACAATAAACATACACACTCTATGATGAGAAAGAACCCAGGCATCCTTACATCCTTAAAATGTAATTTTCTACATATCTTTCCCACAGACCCAAAAACAAGGGTCGTCATGACCAGATTAGGATAAACATTACATCCCACATGGCTAACTTGACCATATTCAACTTTTATTGCTGACATGGCCTCGACATCAGCCTTACTCATCCTGTCTGCCTGTATTCTATTAGTCATGACAAGTACAGAGTTAAACAGTTCAAAGGGAAAACACTACACAAGATACACAAACATAATTATATTAATTGTATGCTGAATATGATGTTATAGTGTTATAAAAAATAGTGACAGTAGTCAGAAAACAACAACGTTGGCCATGAGCCTGGAGATGACAGCCATCCAGTTTGCACTTTGTTCATCCTGCCATACAGAGGCCATACCCTCAAGTGGTCAGTAATACTCAAATAGTCAGTTCATAGTTTTCTTCTCCCTTATTCTCCCCCCTTGGGTGACTAAGATCACCCACATAAGCAAAGACGAAAATGATTCTGTGTTGTCAATCTTCTGGCTCATATACCATTAGTCTGTTGTAAGATATTTTATACTTAGTCTAAGTATAATAGGAATTCCATGTTGCTGGCATAAATATGTGGCATAAGCTGCATATGTTCAACACAAATTTTAGATGAGGGATAGAGCTAAATTCACAAAGCAAAAGCAAAATCACAACACAAAAATGGTGTGAAGTTGTAAAACCTTGCTTGTTCACAGCCAATGTCACCCTGCTGCATATACTAAATGCTTTGCATATTTTTCATGTAATTGTGCAAGGTGATAAATGCATTAACTGAAAAATATTATTTGATGTTCATCAAACCAATGTACAGTACAGGTAGATGCATGCTGATCAAGTCTGAACTTTTTTATTCTTTATGAAAACAATCAGTTGTAAATGAGAATTTAAAAATATTCAAGTGCAGGTAGAGCTACAAGAGAGAAGAATAAAACTATTTGTAGTGTGTCCCAGATTGTGGTTATGTAATGAATTTCAACTGTCATCTGAAATGTTTGATATAAGTTTACAAGACAAAAAAAAACATCAACAACAAAGCATGAGAACTTCCTCGCTCTGACATCACTTCCTCTTGTCATGTCCATCCCATCATCCAAACTCATTGAACTACTGTATATGCCAAAACATGTTAAAACATTTCTTCTACTTGTACTTGAGTGTGTTGAGCCACATCATGATGCTGTGATGCCTTTGATGTGAACTGGTAATTGACTGTGCACTGAGGCTTAATGTATATTATGCAATGTAGCTACAACTATGAATGAGTCATAAAGAGCATAGTTTACTGAATGCATGGCCCAGGCCTTCAGAGATGTCTTATGTAAGAGGTCTCATGCATGAATCACAAATTAGATTTAGTGAATTAATATACAACACACAGTTTGCATATATAGGGTTTATATCGCTAAGCTTTGAGCCATAAATGTGATCTTACAGGTGTTTGCACAGAGAGTTCACATTTGTCTGTGAACTTATCTCAGTGCATTATGTGTCAGTCACTTACAGTACATGCATTACCTTCCCACTGATCTCAATTCTGGATGTATTTCAATAGGACAGGTGTAGTGTTTACTCAAGCATATTGGAACCACTACTGCTTACAATGTCGGCTGGGCAGGGAGCCCTGAGCTTGCGATCACCACGACGGTGATTGAACGTCGGCTTATTTATCTGCCTCCATTTTTCACCCTCCAGCACCACAACCGGAAAGCGAGGCGAAGAGCATCGCCAGCCAACTCCTCTTTACTATTCTTATCTTGATGTCTTGACAGGGACAACCGAACAGCTTCTTTCAACAAACCCAAATCTGTGCCTCCGTTAAAGCTGAGATGGACGTCCTTTGTGCGCGCAAGGCCACGATCATTCCATATGTGTTATCTTTGTCCTTAGTGTGCCTTTACACTTGCACTCTCTGCATGGTTGTCTGCCATTTTGAAACGCTTTTTTATCCAAATACGTGGAATGAAACGTACCTTTATTCATATTCAAGTTGTCTTTATAACAAATGACCAGTTGCCGAAATCTAGGCTGAGTTGGGCCACATCCGACACATGCGTCCAGTAATGACGCTTTGACTCTTAGAATAGACCTGATCCTTAAAGACAGCTTAGCAGAGACTATGTAGCCTTAGCTTCACTCAACTTAGCCTGGCACGATGCTATTTCTAACGCCGGACAGATTGTGAGAGAACAGGCTACTGGACAGATCACATTACAGTGTTTATCCCCAAAATGTTCGTCCACAGCTACATATTTATTATAGTCTGTTACTGTTAGTCGCTTCGGTTTTCTTGCAATAATGTGATGCATGTGTTGCTGTGGATAAAAATACCACACCTCCATATCTAATCACACTTATACGTGTGATATAACATGACTTGGTTTTTCGACTAAAACTGGATCCTATTCCTCAGCATCATTTCAGGATCCCACTAATAAGAGGGTTGGGTTGGGAGGGGTAGCAAAATGATGTTAAAATGAGAAACATGCTGTCCAGCAGAGCCGGCGTAAAATCATGATTTCTAGAGAAAATATCACGCATTAATATCTTACCTTATAGGGAGATTAACGACAATAAATACCCAGAGAAGGAGCTTCAAGGGGAGTGAAGGCTTCGCCATTGCTGTCGAGCATTTGGAGGCGAAATTTGGTGAAGCCATAATTACCATCTTCGTTTCCTCTTTATTGCAGATGGACGTGTCCGTCTATTTACTGTGTTTCCTCTCTACGATACATCACGCACATTAGCAGTAGACCCGAGGCGGACATGCGGTGAAGTGAAATCAGCCAAAACAAAACTGATGCCACTCAGACACTTGATTTCGTCCCGTTCTGCTGTCTGTCTCCGATTCGATAGCCCAGCAGGGCCCTAAAGACCCTCGCAATAAGCTACTATAATATTTGAGCAGCTGGCAAAACCAGTGCAGCCTCAGTCTGAATGCAAATTATCACTGGGGTCAGAGAGGAACGGATTCACGTCGCTGCAGCACGGAACAACACATGCGTGGTCTCTTTAAGCGGAAGCAGAGCTCCCTAGATTGGGTATATTGGTATATATCACGTGATCATTTTAAATAATTTTTACGTGATGCATTATGTCGAAAGGATGCTTCGTTTAAAATCGCATCCAGGCCCTTTTACTTTTGCGCCATATCATTTTAAATTTAATTTGAAAGGGGGGGAAATGACATTTTTGCCGATCAGTCTACACTCAATAACCCACAATGACAAATCATTTTACTAAAAACCAAAACTCATAACCTGTCTTACAATTCATGCAAGTTCAATGAGCTCTCTCTAGAATTTAGAGTGTGTGTGTTTGGAGAGACCTGAAGATGGTAGACACTTCCTATCCAATCTAATAAAGCTTGAGGGGATCTGCCAGGAAATACTGGATAAATTGGGATATAATTAAATCTACAACACAATAAAAGTGATGGGGTCTGAATCAGTATTTTCTGAAGTGAGTATTATGTTTCCTACTAGTTACACTATTTGGCAATTACCACCAAAAAGCACAACTGGGTCTAATGTGACATCCTGGGGCCCCTAATAGGCTAATGAGCAGAAAATAAAGACTGGGTCCACTATCAGCGACCACAATGTAATCATGTTTCTTGGCACTTTTCCTACCTACAGTGCAGACAAAGGAACAGTTATAAGTAATTACACTAATCAGATGGAAAAATGTGTGTGTGTGTGTGTGTGTGTAATCCTATAAATGAGTCCATAATGCTTTCAGAACCTTGGACAGTACTATTAGCTTAAACTGCATTACAAACACCAGTCAGCACCAAGGACAGCTCCCATCAGTTTGTTGCTGCAGAGGGATATCAGAGGAACAAAACCTCTCACAGCCTAATTGATGTAACACGAAATAAACAAATAAATGCTGTCATTCCTAAACTTGAACACATAAATCTCATTTGTTTCTTTTGTCATTAGCTGATTGTTTGACTGAATGTGGTTATGAGGGAACCCACCCCAGAGGATACGTCTATATTTATTTAACAAACCCAATTCTGTGATGTATGTAGTTGTATAAGGCATATTTTGAACCCAATCCAAGGAGGGTATCTGAAAGTTTGCATTGCCCTTCATAAGATGCTGTACCCATTTTAATGTCCTTACATAAGTATGCTAATGTTCCTGCTTTGGTAGTGTAACTTCTTTCCAAGGACTACCTGAGGGAATATGCATTCATATTTTAAAACATAAAATTGTACCCTGTCCCACAGTATCTCATAAATTACTTTGATAGTGCTGTTACACTTCAAATATCTTCACCCTCCTCTCTCTCTCAATCTATCTATTTAAAAACAGATATATTTATATTGCTTCTATGGCAAGTCTCAAATCGTGTTAAATGTTACCTCAGGAGAGCAAATAGATATAAAGATGAACATATAAAACAATGAAATACACAGAGTATAGTAAACTGCACTGTTTATAAAATTTTTATAAAATAATTAAATCCAAATTGTAACCGTCTGTTGTATGGTTCCAGTTGTGAAACACTTGTTATTAATGTGTGACTGGGCAATCAAAACTGATTTCAGCTGGTGCAACCTAACGTGACATGCATGGAAGATGAGATGTTTCTGATTTGAAAATACCACCACATAGGCTCCACGTAGGTTAATCATCTTAGGAAAATTGACAGATGCTTCATCAGCCATGCAGTACCCCTCTAAGAGTGAACCATCAGCCTCTCCTGAATAAAATATAAAGTGGAAGTCTCTTGTAAAATATAATATATACTCCTTTTAAAGGTTTACAGTGTGCATTTCCTGACTTTGTTTTACCTCAAAATGTATGTTATGGTGGATATACAGTAGGCTTCACAAGCTCAAAAGGGAACAAAGACAGTTATTTATGCTATGTTTTATGCTTATTTACCTTTAATACATTTGTCTATAATATTTGCAAAACACAACTATATTCAGGTGTATTTTGGCTGCTGTTTTATGGTTTTGGATGAGTTAAAACACTATTATGAGCTGATTAATAGCATTGTTCTCATGTGCTATTTTTCAGTTTTATGTTACTAATATCCACAGCTTTAAAAATGGAAGTGTAGGTCTTGTTCATCATACGCTATAAATTAAACTGGTGTTAACTTATACATATACACAAACACACAGAGCCCATATCATTTGGTCCCCAGGGTCTCCTTCTCTCTCTCTCTTTGTGCACTGAAGCTGTCAGAAACTTAGGCCATGAATATTGTGCCCCAGTCAGTGGGTACTGGTTAATAGTTGGACATACTGATTAAGCTGATTCGAATAAATATTAAAATACCTCATGAGCACTAAATTATGGCAGATAATTAACCTAGGTGGATGCTTTATTTGTTAGAGATATTTATATTTGGTTGATGGTTGCATGAATGAAAAGGGTATAGGGATATGGTGTTGTGTTGTTGTTTGCTGTAGCAACATATAGTACTTACTTTTAATCTGCGTGGCATTTATTGAACATTTATTCTTATGATACAAGTCAGCCAGTTAATATCCCTGGAAGAATCTCCCTCTGTTTCTTTTTTTCATGCTCTCTCTCTCTCTCTCACTCTCTCTCTCTCTCACACACACACACAAACAGAGAAAGTGAGAGAAAGTGAAAAAGAGAGATGTCAGGTTAGATCCACTTGGTTCAATAGTTGCAGCAGAAATTTGAGGCACTTTGGCAAATCCTTATACTGTATCATGGATGTGTCTGTGCTATCGTGCACTGACCTACCTCCCTGAAATACAAATACATTAAATAACATTACATTTGCTGATATTCATTTACAATTTTTAGACCCTCTGGCTCACACATGAACTAAATATTACACAATATACAGTGGGTACGGAAAGTATTCAGACCCCCTTAAATTTTTCACTCTTTGTTATATTGCAGCCATATGCTAAAATCATTTTAGCATAAGTATTCAGACCCTTTGCTCAGTATTTAGTAGAAGCACCCTTTTGAGCTAATACAGCCATGAGTCTTTTTGGGAATGATGCAACAAGTTTTTCACACCTGCATTTGGGGATCCTCTGCCATTCCTCCTTGCAGATCCTCTCCAGTTCTGTCAGGTTGGATGGCAAACGTGGGTGGCCAGCCATTTTCAGGTCTCTCTAGAGATGCTCAATTGGGTTTAAGTCAGGGCTCTGGCTGGACCATTCAAGAACAGTCACGGAGTTATTGTGAAGCCGCTCCTTCGTTATTTTAGCTGTGTGCTTAGGGTCATCGTCATGTTGGAAGGTGAACCTTCGGCCCAGTCTGAGGTCCT
>NW_018127922.1:550267-569719 GCF_001952655.1 Monopterus albus | reverse complement strand
AAAAAATGAACTTAAATGATTTTAGCATATGGCTGCACTATAACAAAGAGTGAAAAATTTAAGGGGGTCTGAATACTTTCTGTACCCACTGTAAATGCTTATAATAAGCAAAACTAATCATCAGACTGTAGTGTTATGGGAAAATGTAAATGCATAACATATTTAGCTATACAGCATAATATAAATAATGACAGTTTGTTACAAACCATCCATAATTTTCATTTTTGTTATCAAATAGATTGGGCTCATTGTGGGCAGTGACAGTAACAGCATGTAAAGGCTTAGTTTAGTGATATCTCTGCTTAAACAGATTTCAGTTACCATTTTACCTTCCATGTCACCTGTTCTCTGTGCAGAGTGACATGTGTCACTCTGGCTGGGATAATATGTTGTCATCTTTTGGTAAGGGCTGGGGGAGGGATTCTTCTGTAATGGCATCTTTGAAGACACAGATGCCCAGGTCCACTATCATTCCAGTTTTACAGCCCACACATATGCTGTCACAGCCCCACTCGGTTAGCTTCAAGCTGTGGGAACGGAATGATCTACCATAAGCACCATTGGATATGAGAAATAGTCTGGCATTCAGACCAAAGTGATGTAACATCAAAAGGAAAAATCCAAAAACAGTAGGAGAAAAACAAATGAAAGTTTTTAAAACTTGTTCATGAGAAGATATCACCATGATTTTCCTGAAGCCATGACAAAAAATAAAGAGTACTGCATCTTAAAATTCCTCTTACTGAGATCTTTTGGACATGAAAAAGCACTCTCTACTAAAATATTTAAATCACATCTGAATGCCACCAGACTGGTTTCTAGTTTGCCTCTATCTTCATTCCAACTGACTTTTTATCTTCTGGCCTTGTTCCAGTGTATAGTGCAGTTTTCTTTAAAAATCTCTCTTTATTACACCCCATTTAGAAATTTTTCTTTGATCTAATATCATGTCAAGCTGTGTCATTTGGTGCTCTCTGCTGATTTAATGAGGCCCCCGTGAAGAGTAACATCACTGCGTCTCTCGATTTGCTGCACTTTGCTTTTACCTTCGTACTGATAATGGTTTATCAGCATCATATTAACTAGAAACAGAAACTGATTACAGGAACAACCTAATAGTGGACAGTGCTGAATCACTACAGCTGAATCCTGCTTTTGGTGTTTACTATCTTAATACGAAATATTAACTGTTGTCTCCCTAAGAGAGGAGCATTTGTTTTGTTTTGCTTGTCCTAGTTGGATGCTCCCAGCCAGGCCTTTGGTGTGGTGATGAGAATGCCTTTCTATGCTGCTACTGCACCCCAAAATAACCATGTCATACTGCCAGAAAATATCACACCAAGCCTGAAAAATAGCATCATAGTTGTCGTATTATTACATCTGTAATGTGACCTGTTATCCGGATATCATGCTACAGCTTGTGAGCCTGAAGGTTTGCAACACCGTGTTATCTAGTTATTCTAGTGTTATCACTAGAATAGTCTAAATGTGAGATTCCAACAACCCTGTCACTGTGGACAGACAGCTGCAGAGGGTGTGAACTCCTTCAGATTTGTGGACCTTCTAGTCTGCAAGATGGCACGCAAAATCGGACTCTTACACTCACACTGTTTGCATTTAACCTGGCAAACTACATGGCCTGTAATATTGGTCTTTAGGGAAAATGGCTTTGTGAGAAAGCAGATGTGATAAATAATAGACACTTTATGCCAAGAGTAATGTGCAGTTAGGCAGGATGTGACTTACTATAAACTGTTCTGTGACTCGTGGTATGAATCTGTCTATTATTCACAGATATACAATCATAAATATAATACTGTTCTAACTGTATAATAGTTTTTTCATGTACCGTATGTGAAACAGAGTTGGCTTGTACATCATTGTACAAAGCAGTATCAGTATTTTATCCCAGTAATTCCAATAGTTTACAGCTACAGTAAACAATGCTTTCAACAAAATAAATAAATCTAGCACAAGTTTCTCTTGGAATCACAGGCACTTCAATACCAAAATTGGAACTACAGCTTGACAGAGCCTCTATCAACCAAGTGCAGAAATATTAATATTATTTTAGGTTCCATTTAAGTTGTCGTAATTTTTGTACTGAGTTCAAAGAAAGTTCAAAAAGAAAATTGTCAGGCCCTCTCTAAACTGTTCTGTTCCAGTAAAGCGTCCATTGTATATGGATTAAACAAACCATGAAGATTCTTTAGCAAGTCAATTTGCTCTAAACCTGTAACAGTGAAGCTCACTCATCTGTTTTCTGTGAGGCTTGCACACACCTAAACTGTGGCTTGTGAGATGCCTGCCAGCATCTAATCTCTCCATTGTGATTAGGGAGAATTTTAGCTGGCAGATTGCAAAGCCTCTTTGTGTGGTTTTTGGTCTGCTTGATGTTAAGTAGGTATAAGCTCTACTCCCAAGTGTAGATCACAGGGAGTCTCCGCATTCACCATTGGTATTATCTGGGGGATTTTATGTTCTCGTCAGGTCCACAACCTTATGCAACACAAACCACAACTGAGGGCAAAGTCACTGATGCAGATACTACAGATTGCATTTGAAGGAAAAATGCCAAAATGTAAGAAGTTCCAGGCAAAACACAGTCAAGTAAGATAAAACAGAAGGTGGATCCTGGGGTATTTTCATGGTATTTCTGCTGTGAGCCCTTAGAAACATGCCTACTTTGTGAGGGAGAAAAGTGTGTGCAAGCTGCAACACAGAGATTCTTTTACATAAACACTCATGCAAATGCCAAAAAATGTATCTGCTTCTTGACATACTTACAGTATGATGCATTTTTCTATCAAAAGCAAATCTCCCTATCATTACACAACAGTTGCCATCAAGATTAGCAGTTCCCCTGGTAGAATGCTAATGCCCTGAAAAGTTCAGCAATGCTTTTAGTGCTGCAGAGAACAACTTTATACTGCTAAACAAATACAGTTCTGCCTGTGGCCTTTCACACCCTGATATTTTCAAAATAGCTGTTCCCCACAACACTCCACAGCTTTGTGTTGCTGCTGTTTTCTCTTTCAAGGTGACCTCTGTGTTTCTATTGACTCTTTTGTAGCTGAAGATGCATCTCTGAACCCAGAAAATGGTGGCCTTACATTTTATTTGAAATGCTGCTAATCGTTTGGAATCACCTGTAAGGAAGTCTAACAATGGCTTTCACTGGCAGCATTAGTTTCACAGAGCAACACATCACTTCACTTTACAGTAACATTCACAAGGACAAGAGAAGAAAAACTCACTTTAATTCAGCATAACCTTTTTCTTTTTGTATGAACATGGGGCCTACATCTTCACATAGTTCAGTGTTTTTTAAGACCTTTAATTTAAAGTCATTGCGTGGGACAAGGCTTTGTCCAAAGCTAATCACTCTTTTGTGCACCTTCGTCAGGGTGTTTATGTAACATCCTGTTCAACTCAAAGCCATAGCACTCTGTCCCATTGTGTATACAGTACAGGCACATTGGCTGCTCACAACAACACTTGGCAATTTACTCAGGCTTGTTGTGCTCACGGTGGAGGGGCACTGTTGTTTTGTGTCTGGCTAAGAGGATACCATCAACCAGGGATGACTTATCCATAGATATCAGGGCCATTAATCCTCTGGACATATTAATGCTGTGCTTCTGGACACCTGGAGGAGGGAAGTCCAACATTCACTGTCTGCTTAGCTCTTTGTTGGTCTTGACCAACTTCTGAGGAACATATCTGGCTTGTCAGCTACAAAAGGCTGCACTATGCTTTACCAGCTAGAAATTAACTGACTGTTGTTTGGTGTAGGCCATGCAGCATACAGTAGGGTTTTTTTTTTTTTCAGTTTTTTGGCTGTTTCTGGAAGCAGTGTTGTGAAGAGCCCCGAGAGTGAACCAAAACAGTAAAGACCCAGCCTTTTTGAACTGAGACAGAAATGCAACATGCTCCCTAGGGCTGTTGGTATCTCTGTAACCACCTGCATTTTTTGTATTCTGACTTGGGGTGTGACTTTAACTTGATAAGTGCAGGTCAGTGCCTGTCTCTATGTCTTTTATCCATTTCATGCCCCAGTCCTGGCCCGGCTTGCTGTAGAAACTTGGACAGCAAAGATGTAACCTTTTGTTGTATGTCTCTGTGAGTTTAGATCTTTGGTGTCCTCACACAGAAATACCACCGGTAGTCAGCAGAAGTAAAGTGTGCTTCTGGGATGATGTCTGGGCACACACTGAGGGGAGGACTGTGATTTTTTTTATTTTTTTTAAATACATAAACAGAAAGTCTGCCAGCAGCCACAGTCAGAAATGGAAGAAAAACAGGCAGAAATAATAAGAAAGATATAAAGTTAGAGACAAGCTAAAACGTAAGACATGGGGAGTTGAAAAATGTAAGAAGTGCAAACAAATAAGAGCCATTGTTGACAGATTCCCGACAATGCGAGATCACATCAGGAACTGCTACAGCTTTCATACTGTGATTTTTATGACACATCAGAGTTTACCATGAGTGCTTTGTTTATCAAGCAGCCAAATGTATTCTGGATCAGTGGGAGTGTCTTCATGCTTGTTGCCTAACTCAAGGCTATTGGTTCTTACCTGGGGAACAGAAACACACTTTGCATAATGTAGTCAGAAAATAAAGTGCCTTGGGCTGAAAGTGGTGCATTTGGTGAACACGTAATGTGTAGGGCTCAGCTTTGGGAGTGCACTTGAGTTCACCGTAATACTCCTGGTTATGTTTTGTTTTTACAAGCTTTAGGTAATGAGCTGCAGCATTCACAAAGCTTTCAAATTGTTGTAGTTAATTTGGCAATATTTCACTCTCACCCATAAGTCAGATGTTTGTTTTAAAGTAATTCTTAAAACATCTAGGTAGAATAACTGTTGTCCAAACCAACACTACAACAGCATAAATACACAGTCCAACACAACAGACTGTAATAGTTTCCTAAATATGCTACAAATAATATTACTTCCTTTTTCTTAAAGTACTGTACATGCATTCATCCAGCAATATAAAAAAACTGCAAATAAAAGCATCCGAAAACAGCATTACACTGTTTATGTACATCTGTCCAGGTTACTATTTGTATTGTGCTGCTAGCAATAAATACTGCAAAACTGAGTCATGAAACAAGAACACTATAGTAATCTTAGACAGTTCTGTTGATACATATTGAATTAGTGAATTCCAAAGCTAAAATAAAGACAAAAATCCAATTTTTACTGTCAAAGAATGGTGGCCTGATGGTGCAACCTGAATAACTGTTAGGTCTTTTACAGCAACATGGTTTTGTTTTGAGTAAGTGCTAAAAGCTCTAGATCAGAAAATAGCCTTGAGCCATTGTCACACTATTCACAATGTGGCCCATTCAGTGGCAAATAGAACAGTTCCTGGAGGTGCCACTTTATGTCATCAAACAGTGAGCTTTCACTGTCTTGTGTGTGACTTCCGGGCGACTATTTTTCCCCCAGTGCTAGCAGAGGTGTACTGAATGAACCAAGGTCACAGAGACATAGTGTACACTTTGACTTAAACAACATTTTATTTCATTTGGGAATGCTTTTAAGGTTGGAAACAATGTCACATTATTCAAAGATAGATTATAATTTTATTTATGACTGTAGCAGACGACAATAGGTGTGTAAAAAGTGTGCGTTTTGGAAAGCTCTTCTAAGAAGAAAAATGCTGGTAGAATGAAGAGGATGCTGTGAGAGAGGAGAGAGATTCCTCTGGATTATATTACAGTTGTGAAACAATTTAGTATGAAAAGTCTTAAAAGACTATTTCATTTAAAATTTGTAATTTTAATATTACAGCAATCTCCTCTCCAAAGAAAGACAGGTTGAGCAATTGGTGTTTACACACTCGCACTGTGTAGACTCAGCCTTCCTCTTGGGGACCAGACACTGCTGCCGAGGCTGGGAGCAATCAATACTGAGATTGTAATATCTGGATGAAATACAAAAATCTATCAAGGCAAAGAAAATGGACTAAACTCAAAACACAGAAGGTTTAAGAGTCCAGTTGATGTTCTACACTTAAAGTTCATAGACATAAAATTCTGTCTCCATTTATATTTTATAATGATTTTTAATTAGTCAGTGGTCCCCTTTTATAGGCACCATGTAAAGGTCAACTTGGACATCACACATCGAGGGTTTCAGTAACCCCTTTGCTGTGGCACAGTCATTTTTCTTACTTGTGAATGAAGACTAATGTGGTCTGCTTGCAGTGTGTTGTAAATACTCATTTGTGAGCTAGCATGTGAGTTTCTAAATTATGCATTAGGGCATATTATAACAAACCTTTTACTGATTTGGATAAACCTTTACATTAACTTCTATCATGTGACTAAAGTCCCATAGTTACAGTATATAGGAGCAACTGAGAAGATGCAATCTGCAAACATACAGTATTAATATTTAAAGAGACATGTAGACTACAGATACAAGGCTTTGTCTTTAACCATGCCCCACCTCAGACAGATGGGGCAGGGTGACTGAGCATTTAGGGGAATGGAAGTGAGAACAGTTACCTTGATGCGTGATTTGATTGAGAGCATCAAGGCAGCCACATCCTGTGAAGCATAATGGACTGAGCTACTGTAAGTAGCTTCCCAATGGTTTTTTTTTAGGGCACATTTAAATGCTCTATTGGATTTTCCATTCCCCCACCCCCGCTCCCCTCAACACATCCTCCATCTTTCTTCACCCTATATCTCTTCTACTGTATCTCTCACACCACCCCTGACTCCTCTAATGCCTCTGTCTCCACCCGTCTGGGCTCATGGTGCCAGCTGGGTTGTCTATGAAACTCACCTGGACAGCTGCAAAACAGTGTGGAGGTATCATAGTGAGGCAGAGAGAAAGGTTATAAGAGATAACAGTGGTCTCACCATACTACCAGTATCTGATCTTCTGTCCATCACATTCACAAGTTAACCAATGTGGACCCTTACTTGAGATTCAGTGTGTGAAGTACTATACCCTCAGAACAGAACACAACAGATTTTTTTTTTTTCAATTTGTTTCATCACTTTTGAGAATTTGTTGTTTCGCAAACTGAAACACACTGTTTGTATTATCAATCAGTTTGTTCCCGAGACTGGCCTTTTGTGTTTTGCAATGCATCAACACAATGGCAGGCACCGAAGCAAGAAAGGATTTCTGTCATGAGGTGAGAAGTTTAAGGGGAAAAGGGGTAATATTTTAAAATAAGCACTGGCCTACTATCTACATATTCTAAAATATGACATTTTGCCTGTGGTGCCATTTAAGGCATTAGATAGAAAGTGATGTAAATTTTTTATCCTTACAAAAAAAAAGAAAACATTAGCACTGTTCATTTGAGATTATGCTAGTTTTGGAGAAAAATTAAGGGAATGTTAAACAATTTGCCAACAAGATGCTTATGGCAACTTGCAGTCTCTGCAAATATGATGAAGAAACCTAGACAATGTATGAAAGTAAGAACCCTGAGGAGGATTAGTGGCTCTGTGCAGCATAAACGTTGGTACCTGTCTCCTTCAATCAATTAATTAATTAAGCCTTTGAATTAATAAATATTACACAATATTGTCACACATGCCGCATCTGTTTAGACAAGACCATCCTATTGTAAAAAACGTCCCTATTGGTCGTCTGTGCACGTAGCTTATTATGACAAATTGTTAAGTTTTATTGATGGGTGGTCTCTAGTGTCCATAGTAATTGTGATGGAAGCAAAGGAGAAAGTTAGGTAATGACGAAGGTTTGGTGTCTGTCTCCGGTGTGCTTCTATGGGTTATGCAGTATAACTGTTACCATGACAACAAAGCAGGTATGCTCCTATGGGTCGTATCCAGGTGTAGGGACAAGCAATCTATGTGGCTGCTTATTCGGTTTCACAGCTTACTCATGGAACATGGTTTTACTTCGTTTACCTAATTAAATTTCAGTTACAGGGAGCATTTCCTTTCAGAGCAAAACACCAACATAAAAAATTCAAATGCAAGAATTTAATGAGTTTGCCTTTGAGGCATAATTTGGAACAGAACAGGCAGCAGAGGGTTGGAGACGTGTAGAAATCAAGGGAGTAAAAAGATTTGTCAGAGGTCAGGTTTAAGATACAACAATAATTTATTTAGTGCAAAACATTAAGGCCATGCATGCGGCCATTTATAGTGAATAATGTAGCTAAAAAAGAAACCGCATCTCTTCAGAATTGCTCTTCTTTGTGATTTTGAGAGTGATTTGTAGCCTAAGACACAATACAGGTGTCCGTTTAAAAAGAAACAAGAAACCAGAGCAATTTGGGCCAGCCATGTGAAATCTATCACTTGTTTTTAAATTGTTAGGCTAAAAAAAATAGTTCTATCTCAAATGATGAAAGATTGGAGAAAATCAAAACCATTAACAAAATCTGTTTGAGCGGTTTGACATAATCATTCAAGTTAAATGTGATGTTTACAATACAAGTAACAGTAAAGAAGTCGCTTCTTTATGATTTGTGGCTTGGATTGTATGATGCTTTGGACAAAATAAATTTAAACGGTACAGGCAGCTTGCAAAACATGGCTGAAATGACAGCAGCATTCTGTCAAGCAGTTTGTGTGGCTTTTCATACAGTTCAGTAGTTTAATAAGCCACATACAGAAAATGTTTGGTTGTTTGTTCTTTATTTCTTAATGTTTTTTTTCTTATTCTGTCCTTTCTAAACATGCCAATTATTACCTATTGCCAGTCAATTAAGCAAAAGAAAAAAGGCAACTTCCCTGAGGCATGAGAACGTCAGGGGGTCTAAGGCTTTGATGGCTTCAGGTTTTCAGGTTCAATTACTTTGTGGCAGTTTGATTAATTGTAAACTTGTTTGGTAATACTCTATGCACAACTAAAGTACAATAAAGGTTAAATTAAAAAATGAAATATTATGGCTGAAAAGATGACTCGAGGTCCTTCTTCCTCTAGAGGGGCTCGGAATACTCTGAGTTAAAAATTAGATTTAATGAACTTTATTACTTCAGTCTATATTGCCCTTACATTGTGCATATTGCTACTGTAAATGAAGTTCTGCTTAAGTAAGTTAAAAAATAAACACATATAACTGATACATACACAGTGCAGGACAGTGGGATAAATAGTCTTGTGATTAGGGGCCCATAACCTAAGTTAAATCACAATACATAAAACTGGCTGAGAGGAACATAGAGTAGTAGACTAGGAAAAACTTCACAGATATGTCCTGTAAACCCTCTGATACACACATGTAGGCACTCACAGTGTTTGGACGTCCATGAAATCAAATGAGTAGGTTTGATGTGAATGGTTCATGGGCCTCTGGGCACAGGGGCAAAAGACCCCTAGCTCTCCTCACAAACTGAGCAAACGTAATTTCTTAGTAAATTTGTGTCTTCTTGAGGTTGTTTTATATCTGTTTTAGCAATTTTTTTGCCCATTTTGACTTGTTTTGGATCTCTTTTTGTCATTTTGCATCTTTTTTCATGTTTTATTTATTTTTTTTTAGTAGGAATTGCATCTCTTTGTAGTTCTTTTAACTCTGTTTTTACATATTTTATAGTCATTTTACAGTTTGGGGGTCATTTTTTGTCTTTTTGTACTCATTTTGTATCTCTTTTTGCTGGACTTTTTTTTCTTTGCAGCTGTTTTGTTTCTATTTTTTTCCTGTTTTGTGTTTTTTGTACTTGTTTTGATTGACTTTCCAACAGAAAAGTTAACAGTCCCTTCACAATACTCTGGTCTAGGGGCCCCCTGACCCCTTTGACCCCTGGGTCTGTGCCTGGTAGGCTTGTTCAGTAATTCATCCATGAGTGTGACAGTGAATCAAAATCCCAAACCTTCCATTCTTCTTTTGTTCTCTGATAATGGCCACCTACTGAATGCAACAATCACATTGTGCGTGACAGAGAGATACAATTGGCTTTGTGTCTGGATTAATCTCACTATCTTGCTCTTACTCTCTATACACCCCACCCCCGTCCCCCTATCCTACTCTCCCTTCCTTTAAGACAGACAAAATGTCAGAACCTAAGGGAGAAAGTGGGTGGAGACATTTCATGATTTTGAACAGCTTTTTCACCACCGTGCTCCACATGTACCTTTCCTCCACCCAAGTCAGTTGGACCTGAGCACAAAAATATAGAGGAAACAAAGAGAAAATGAGATGTATATAGTGTGGATACATAAAGACAGAGCAGACAAAAAGACACATCAACTGTCTAGTTGGTATTTAAGAACCCTGTGCATGTTTGTTTAAGGAATACTTCTCAGATGTGTGGAAAAAGTTGCATGTGCGGTATTTATATGCACGTCTGGATGTTATTGTGTAATTAGTTGGATTTTTTTCAAGAGACAGTTAGCAACCAACCAAATATTGCAACACCTCCCCCTGCTGGATCTGCTGTACTGACATGAGCAGATGAATAATGGAGGCGCTCTCTCCTGCGGGTGCTCCCTATCTCATTCCTCTACTCTCTCTTAACCTCTTAAGCGTTCTCTTTTTTCTTAGCTGAACATCTCTGTTATTCATTTTCTTCAAGGCTTTTTCTCTGCACCAACCCTGCACTTTCCCACAATGTTGGTTTGAGTATTTTAAAGAGTCAGTTTAATCCTCCTATCTGTCCGTCTGTCTGGCTGTCCGTCCGTCTAACCCCTCCACCCCTCCCTGTTGTTGTTTACATGGCGGGTATGGTCACAATGCCAGATGACTCTATGTGAAATGATAAGGGGTGGATGAAGAGGGAAAATGCATTGCCTGGGGGTGGAACAAATGTCAACAATAAGAAATTACATCAGCATTAGGGTTGTGTATCTGTGTGTTTGTCTGTGTGTAGATGTACTGCATGTTTTTTGTGTGCAAGTGGAGGGTTTAAAAAAGCAGTAAATGTTCCTTATGGATTTTGAAAAATGTGGCAGCGTTTATGGTAATCAACCACTCAGATATATACTAGATCAAATTATGATGGCTATTGGATTTGTTTGTTCTCAAGGTGACTGCATACTGTATGTCTGTATGTATGAAGTGCATGAGTCCTTGTACTAAGAGTGCAGTGTGTATGTAATATGTTGCTCAAAAACAATAGTCGTACCTTTGTATTTGATAAAAGGAAGACAGCCTCTTTCACTTTGAGGCCCACTGTATCTTGAAATCTCTGATAGCCAAGAGAGTTTATTTAATAAAGAATCAGATGTGGCTGATAACATGGCACAATGCTTGGAAAAGAACTAAACTCTGGTGCCTTGTTCAGTGCAGTTAAAAAGCTGTATATTGTGCACTATTCCTTGTACACACTAATAAACAGCCTTTTTCATTTCCATAAAAAGATATTTCATATGAATTTATACAGTCAGTGTACTGCTTTCTTTTCCACCACCACTGGACAATGGCTAGGTACCAACACAGCTCAGTAATATTACCATTTATTACCTTTATTACAAAAAATATATGCATACCAGAGCTGTCACGGACATATCTGTAATGACAGTACAAATGGATGATCGCATCCTCTATATCTGGAACAACAGCTGTTAAAGTTTCTTGTGCTGACAGGTAACAGTTATTTAACCATCAATTTCAAGAATAGTGTAGTGATCACAAGATAATGAAAAACAGTCTGCAGCAGTGTCAATGTTCAGCCCTTCACTTCTCCCACCCTCACTAGCCTTTTTAACAAATCCATCAGTTTAGACAAACCAGAGCCACACCTCAGTTTGACAGCTAAAGCAGCTTTCTCACAAACCTAACCTAATCTGCTAACACTTAGCTAATACAACCAAACTTTCTATAAATAAAGCTTGATTATCTGTCAGCCACCCATCAGAAAAGTAAGGAACTGTTTTAAAAATGCCTTTATACAATTATATTTATAAAAGTTTTGCATAAATTAATTATGTTAGATTCAGTTTTAAGGCATAAGTACAAATACATGGGTAATCTTGTTCAAACAAGACTCATGTCGAGTCCAGTCTTCAGGCAGTCGTTTGTCAAATAAGTCAGCTATTACATCAGTCAAGTCCAAGTCAGGGCTTTTCTTACTTCAAATCCAAGTCTCAAGCTTTGCTTTGTAGTAAACTAAGGGATTATATTTTTCATATTTACTGTTGTCATGTGTCTGGTAGAATTAACAATTTTTAACCTGCAGCACAATAACAACTGCTATTTGTCCTGAAAGAGAAGGCCATATGTCTTGGCTTGCTTCTAGTCTGATCAGGATCCATTTGCCTGCTCCACTGTTTGCTTTTAACCTGCTAACCGTTGATGGATGCTTTAACATCCCATGCATCCCTTGGGGAGGTGATGTCAGATGTGTTGATGCAGTGTAGGCCTACAGTGTCTATTAAGGCTTGATTTATAGTTCAGTGAACTTTAGTATTTGCTGCCTACAGAGTACAGCAGGTTGAGAATAAAACCTATTTTTGAATAAGGGCCTTGACATTGTTTGAAAATATAATGAAAGACAAGGCAGAAAAGCAAACATTGTTTTCTTGATGTGATTCTCCTCATAAACTGCATTGCAAAAGCAGGATGTATCTTAACTACACATCCACTTAATGTTTCACACAGTTCTTCCTTGTTCACACACCATGTTATCCTGTAGATTCTTTATTGATTTAGGCTCTTGAGACAGGAAAAGCACCTGCCTTGAGAAGAAATTATATTTTGTACCTGTAAAAGCCAATACATCTCTTAAGGTTACAGCCGGCACTGTGTCATACATTCAGGAAGCCAGTGTTGCAGGGTAATCCCCAGTGGGAGATGGGGACAACTTTTTGCTGAACATCTTTGGTGCAGTTATTTGGGATAAGAAAATGTGATGTAAAAAATGCTATGCTTTTGTGACAGAATTCAATACAACTTGTGCCCTTTGAGTGGATAATTTCCCCCCAGAATACATGGTTTAAAGGGGCATGTCACAGTAACAAGATATGACTGAACTGCAATGTGTGGCCTAGCAGAAGTGAGCTTCATAGCCTTTTGAACTACAGTGCTTGTTAGAGATGCATGGCAACTCTTGGTTTTGACAAAGAACATCTGGAAAGCCTTGGAAAGAAAAAGAGAATTGGAAGGGACAGCAACAGATGGAGAGAAAGAAAAAGACAGACGGTGAAAAAATATTTTAAGACAAGGATGAACACAAATGATCCCTTTCAAATGCCTGAAGGGTAAAACGATGCTCAGGTTGAACAGGACACAAAACAAAGAAGAACTGTAACTAGGTAACGTTTGCAGTGCCCATGGTAAATGTGCCTTTACACTGTGAATTATAGGAGTGAAAAGGAGACAAACACAGCTTTAGGTAAGACACAGACATGCTCATGCAAATCCACACAAAATTTGACACCTGGTGTCAACAGGCCTTCTGACATGTGCAGTACTTTATCTGCATCAAGTCAGTAGCATACATGACTACTGGAGCTTACATTAATACAAGACAGCTGAAAGCACACACATTCTATAATACCATGTAAAGAAATTCATTTCCAAATAGCCCAGGCAAGCATGCACACTGGATCCAAGAGGCCCTCCGATGGACTGGCAACCTGTCCAGGGTGTACCCCGCCTTTGCCCGATTGCTAGCTGGGATTGGCTCCAGCCCCCCGAATTTGTTTCACATACATCCAGTTGTATTACTACAAAGAGTGGATTGTATGCTGCAGAAGTCATTGAATACACAAGCACCATTTTAATGCGGCACAATAGAAAGTGCACTGCAAATAGAACTTTTACACTTAATGTTAATGAGTATTTAGGTTGGTACAACTTGAAAAATACCACCTTTATTAAATGTCATTATTAAAAATCTAGTGTTTCCTAAAACCAAAACTAATTGCATTTCAACACTGGTACAAAATCAGGGGGTCCATATTCCTCTACAGTATATGTCTGTGACTCTTATTATTGGGTGGGGTTTAAGTGATGTTTTTGTAAGCAGTAAGAAAACTAGTTAATTCCACAGGAAAGCACTCACCTCCAGTTTAATGGAACATGGTACATTTGGTGATGTAAGCCAAATAAATTGCCCCTCTGTTGTCTGGTATTAAATATAAAAATGGACTGCAACAAGCTTAAAACCTCTCTTGATTCAGGATGCTTAGCTGACTAGTGGGAAGCAAACAAATATAATCCAGTGATGGTAAACAGCGACTTTTAATTATGGCACATAACTGACATTATAAGGCAGCCCTGCAAACCAATTGAATATGTATTAATTGAGAAAGAAAAGCAATTTTGTAGATGACAAAGCAGCTTTTGTCTTTTTAAAATGCATGTTTAGAGGTGAAAGCAAATGTTTGTGATTTGGAAGAAGCAGATGCATAATTTAAAAATTTACAAAAGGAAATAGAAGAAAGACAAAAGAAGTAAAGTTGCTTACTATGGAAGTATGTGAGATAAAATCAGAGAAACTCAAGAAAGCAAAGCTGATTAGAGAGCAATCATCAAAAATAGTTACAGTAGATTGTCAAAATTGCTTATTCAGGTGTTTTATTTTCAGGTACCTTACAGGTTTATCCTTCTTGATACCTCACAAGTAGCTTTATACCCTATTGCATTCTTTCTGTCTGCTCTCCACCCCTTGATCCTGAGCTTTTCCGTGCCCTTCTCTCTAAGCATCATCGTTTTCCTCTGTACTGCCTCCTTCTATAACACTAAATTCCCTTCCACATTCCAAAACCTCTTCCACTTCACTTTCTACTAATTACCTTTGTTATTTTCCATTTGCCTCATCTTTCTGCATTGGTTTCTCTCAGTTCTTTCTTCTGTGACATTTTCTACCTCTGGACCTTCAGTCATCCTTGTTAATCATCTCCTTTTGTCTGTAATCTATCATCTTATATGCCCTTGTGCCCTTCCCTTTAAACCCCCACCCCCTTCTTTTCCCCTTCCCATTCCATTCAGCTCCTCTTCTTGTGCCCTTCTGTTCACTTTTTAGTTACATGTGCTTTTTGTTTGGCATATCCCATTTCAGTCTTGGCAGAGGTTTACTCCTCCTGGAGAGCAAGTAGCAAAACCTCAGTTGCCAGTTAGAATTGATGGGGTGGTTTAAAAGGACATCAGTGGTTCAGTGCTTAGGCCGACTCTGGATACCTGCTTCAAAACAGTGCAAGAGACAAGACTAGAGAAGAAAAAATAAACTGTGAAGATGAAGTATAAGCATTTCTGCAGAAAAACAATGCTGTACTGTACATCGATGACATCGTGATGGCCTTCTCACCCGGTCATTTCCCTGTACTGATGGGTCTTGCCTTTGGCTTCTTCCACATCATTAGCAGCTGCCCAGTGTTTACCAGCATTCAACCAAGACTTAACTAGCTCATTTAGGTGAACCTGATAGAGTATATGATTAACACTATCCTATTACAAAAGAACAGCTTGTAGGCTAAAGTCTGTGTTGCTCTGCTTCCACAAGCTGGCAGGGCCAAGCTTAACAAGTCATTTTCTGTGTTCTGTGAAACATTATGGCTGCAAATGGTAACATCTCCCAAGAGAGACTTCTTTTTTTTGTAGTATTTGCATCTAAGCACATTTGTGGTTGATATTGTTGTTATATGGGGCTGTTTTATGTCTCTGTAATTTGTGGAAATCTCGTGGAGTGCAATACAGCACCTCAGGGAAACTGGACCATCATGCATCAAGGCTGAAATGAACAAAGCAAAGTTCTGGTGTTCAGTTTGGGACTGAAGGTCAAGAACAGAAAGCACAGGAAGTCAGGTGTGTTTGACAGGTGTAATAACGTCTCACATTTCAGAACTGTTGTTTGTCTTTGGTGAAGCAATTTTTTTAGTAACACAAGCAAGGACTTTGCGATGCTTTTGTTGATTTCAAATGTGTCTAAAAAGTAAATCAAGAGGATATATACTGTGTACATGCATTCGAGGCAGAAAAGTGTCCGCATGAACGAGGAGGAGAACCAGGCACAAAGAATGAGGAAAAGACGTTTCTCCCTGTTCTTCTGCCAGCAAGAAGCAGCTTTATTACATAACAGTCTCAGGGTTTGCCAGCTCACATGCTTTTAAGGAAGAAGCACACGTTCCCTTGCACCTGAAGTTTCACCGCATGGTGGGAAGAGACACGGATGAGTTGGAGACTTGATAGTAGAGTACAGATGTAAATACAGATGTTGGACTGGTTTGTATGGTGGTCACTGCCCCCAATAATATTAATAATAATAAAGTTTTACTTTTTTTATGAATGCTCTATTGGCTGGATGTTTTCAGTTAGGAGTGCAAAGGAAATAACATATTTAACAATAAATGGCTGTAACAGAAGAACCACAGAAGGGCTTTATAAAGTTAGAAATAATAAATCAACATCCAGAGCTTTGCAAATTCACTGTTTAACGACAGTCATTTTTGGAACTACCTACAAAAACACATCAAAAGAAAGTGAATTATATTAATGCCACTGAATTACCATCAAATAAAAATGCCAACATACTCAAAACGACATGAGGTTAAGCAGATACAACGTTTAGCATGTTCACCATTAAACAGTAGTTTAGCGTATTATCATTTACTAATAACTAATACACAAAGTACAGCAGAGGCTGATGGGAATTCTTTGATTGTGCAAATGCTTAGTTATAAAACCAGTGATGGCACATGTAAGAAGTTAAGGGCTCACCAAAGTGATTATAGTTCATAAAAGTGGCATACACCTCATGACATTCCGTAATCATCAAGTAGATCAATAATAATCCATCACATAGATGCTGAAATGTTTCACTGGATCAGTCAAACCTGCTTGTGGCACTAGAGGGAAAGACAAGTCAGAGGTTTCATCCTCCGAGCACTAAATTTTGTCAAAAATTTAATGGCAACCCCTTTAGCAGTTGTTGAGACTGACTAACAGATATTCCGTCCCTAGAGCCAGAAGGAACAGCAAACAAATAAACAAATGAACAAAAAAAGTTTAAATAAAAATTTGATAAAACATTTGCAGCATTAAATAGATTATGCATTTGGAAAGGCCCAGTTTACAAAGGAGTTTCATCCTGTTCAATTACTCACCACTTAGCATGTGAATCTTAGGCTTCATGTTCATTATGGGTCCCAGTCAACATCTATAAAATCTGCCTTGGTATGTTAAAGGCCCCTGAATCATTCAGTCAGGGTTCTTTCTGTTTTTATTACTTATTCTGCTATTGCCTGTTAACATAGCCAGGATATTTACTCAACATTTCTTTATAAAATTCATTCACTTTATACATTGTGCATCATAAAACACAAAAGTGACACATTCTAAAAATGCCACAAACATAAAATCCCCACTTTTTAACTCCTTGTGATGTAAAACAGAGGTCCAATAGAGATCTCTCTCAGTCTTTGTCTGGTAATCCATAGCAGAAGGACAGAGGTATAGCCACAACTTTCACTTGTTTTCTTTTTATTTAAAGACTAATGCAGTGAATCAGATTCTACAGGGCCATATCATAACCAAAAGAAATAAAAGAAAACATTTACAGAAGGTCCACCATTGAATCTACATCCATCAGAACCCTTGTCAGTATCACTGAACTGTCAAAACATTCCTGTGTACTGTATGTGTGTTTGTGTGCAGTCATGTATGTCAATGTCCATATGTATATGGTCTCACTATCTTACCCTAATTGACCTTTGTGCTTTAGAAAAGTTTTTTTTTTATTTTTTACATTTCAGTGAAAACCAAAACATAGTTTGCTTGATAAAAATACAAGAAAAAAACTCCAGTAGGTATGTAGGAACAACCAAAGATGTTGAAAAGCAAGTGCTGCTGAGAACTGCAAAAGACCGTGCATCAAACAGAATAAAATAGATACTGATGAACTTACCGATGTGATATTTACATGTGTGCTCTGTGTATGTGAAGGTAAATATTGGATGCTCATGATTGCACTGTGCCTCATACAGTATGTCACATTCTCTCTTTGGAGCATTAAATGTAGCAAAACCAGACCAGGCTCTACAATATTTCTAATATTTTTGATGTTTGATACTGCTTGTAGTATAAGATAGGGCCTTATCAAATATATCCCCAACAGAAAGTGCACACAATTCACTTTTCTCTTGTCAAAGTCAAAACTCTTTGGCACTCCCTGTAATATTACTGAGGTTTGGAAAGGAAAATAAGCAAAATGATCTATATAGCAAAAAAATATAACATTTCCCACCATTGTCGTAATGGCAAAGCTCAAAGAATGAACAGAAATACGATTAAAAAGGTGATCTTTTTACAGTACGGTTTTTCAGTTCAGTCGTATATTGCATGGTTCTAGAGAAAAAGCACAATCAACAATGAAAGCCCACATTCTCTTCAACCACCGACAAATCCAAAGCGCAGACAAGAGAGATAATTTAATGTTTTCTTAGTTGTCACCCTGTGTAGCCATGGTGGGGAATATAGCTAATGGGTGCACAGCTGATATAACAACTAAGCATGTTTATTTGTTATTGTTAATAATAGTTTGTAAATTGGAAACACAATGATCAGGGAAAGAAGATCAGTGATGTGGTTCAAAACTGTCCTTGCATAGCACAATGCTGACTACATGAATTTTATTATTGTTACTCTAAATGTGCAAAATGCATAACAATAGGTTGATAATACAAACAATATTCAACATTTTAGCTAATATCTTCATTAATAGAATCAAATACTCTATGCCTTATGTATTTATATATATATATATATATCTATATATATGTGTGTGTGTGTGTGTGTGTGTGCTTTATGATAATAATAAATACTTCAGAATTCAGATACCTTTATATACTGTAACTCTTCACCCTGAAACTTGCCGTTCCTTGACCCTCTGCTTGTAGGTTAAGTGGCTGTGAGCAGGAGACTCTTGCTTATGATTGCAAAAGCATCTGACATAAGGGGATCGTTTCACCATTGCTCATAATGATGATGCAAATAATAGCAGCAACAACTCAATTCATCTTTGTTTCCCTCCAGTGATAGTGTGGTCTTTTCACACAAACACAGGGAATTCTGCAGGGTTCTTATATGCCTCTTGGCCTGTTCAGTGCCCTGTAAAACATATTGGGAAAACAAAGCACACCCAGAGCCTATAATGCAATGCTCCCTCACTTTCTGACAAGAAATGCAAATATTCTGTGAAACCAAAGGGTTCAGAACCCCAGACGGACACATGATGTGCTGTTATCTTTGAGCAAAGCTAAATAAGGTTTCTATATACAGCATACAGATGAAACTCTACACGTTGGAGGGGACAATGTAAAGCTACAGTGGATATCACCCTCAGACTGAGTGTCAGATTCAGGTCCTAAGAAAAGCCCTTGCTAATTAATATTGCTACATTAACATAATTTAAAATGGACTGTTTGGATCCTTAACATGAGAGAAGAAGCATTTCCCTCAAGTGTGTGTTTTTTCTGAGTGAAATGGAAAAAGAGCAAGCAATGTTAAAGGCAAACACAAAAGCATTCTTTTCATATTTGCTTTAGTTTCTGTTAGTTGTTATCGGAA
>NW_018127922.1:532586-550230 GCF_001952655.1 Monopterus albus | reverse complement strand
ATCATGTGACAAAAATATATTCATCTTCATCACTATCATAGAACCACAAGACAAGTTCTGTGTGTGAAACACAGCGCTGGCTAAAATAAGATTCCAGTGCCACTTCAATTCAACATCTCCTTTTTCTCTTTGTCTCTTTCTGTCTCTGTCCCTGTCTCTCGCTGTTGCTCACCAACAAGCAGCAACAAATGAGTCCAAACGGGCATGTGATATTGAAGGCAGTGTAGCTGGTACTTTCTGAGTGTTATGTCTCAATTTTCAACGTAAGAAGGGGACACAGTGGGATGGAAAATACAGATGCACCATCAATCAACAAAGTATTAGCCATTACAGCTTCAACTCTGAAATTGGAAAAGGCCCCCTTCCTTCTCTTAGTGATGATAGCTGTACTTTTATAGAAATGGTGGTTTGGCAAATGAGGCCCTATCATAAATAATCAAAATCTCAAGAAACATACAAGCTAAGTAAATAATGAGTGTTTTAATTCTAAAGGTAAAATGAACTCCAGGATTTGAGGTTGGTTTTTTTTTTTTACATTCTTGCTCATAACTAGCCTTTCTCCATTTTCACCACTGATGTTGTTGTTGCTGTTGTTGAAGTCAGTGTGTACACAGTTGAGTAATTGATTTGTAAAAGCAGCTTTGAATGGAACGCTGACTTGGCAAGAAACAGTCACTTAAGCATGAATTGGACCAGTATATACTCTTTTTGTAGAAATGATTCATAACAGAAACAAAAATATATTAAATAAAAAAGTTTACTTTTCCATGTATTCAATAAATATACCCTTTAGTTATACTTTGCAAAGCTTAAACATAATATTGACATCTCTCACACCTGATATTATTTACAATGCTGTGAAAGGAAATTACTATTTTCAATGCTGAGCACGGAGATGATTGAATTTTTGTATTTTTTAAATTAATTTATTTTTTTTATTTTTTGTTCCCTAAATAAATGGTATGTCCACTGAGACATATTTTATTGCTATTGCAGAAACCCTAACATATTTTTAAGGAATGACATAATTAATCTCATAAAACATCTACAGAGAATGGAAGATTTTGACAAAGACTGAGCATAGCATTTTGCTGTCAGTACCAAATAAACTAAGCCACCAGCCAATGTTAACCTGTATTCTGAATAAATAAACATAAATAATAAGATGGCTCGCCCATGCATATACACAAGTGCCTTTTACTGTGTCTGTGATAGCATGTTTAAATAACAGAAAAGAGATAGAAATATGAAAACAAACATAGAAACAAAAGCCCCTTAACAAGTTTGGGCTATGTGCAGTTGTAGAATAGCATTCTCTTGACTATATATCTATAGTAGTATTTTCTTAGTAGAGTCATCCCATACCTGAACAACACCCTTCACAAGTCTGTATTGTTATATTTCTTTTTTTCAATCTATTTTGTTTTTCAAAATCTCCAAAATGTAGGTAAATATAGAAGCAATGCAACAACTTGGAATTCAAACCAGCATGGATACCATATTTGTCTGAAAATAAATCACTTTTTAGGAGGAATAAGAAAATCAAAGAATTGCAGGTATAATTTAAAAGGAATGAATCATGGATTAGTGTGAAGTGATCCCCTGCAATTTGGGCTTCTTATTCAAGTAGGTTGCCCAGTAGACCAAGTTAAAGGTTCCAAAGAGCAGAGGGAAGGCTATTCTGGCAATCCTGTCTATCTTGCTCACACTGTTAAAGGTCTTCTTGGCTTCTGGAGGCTTGGGCTTTGGTTCCTCCTTGGGCTCAGTCGGGGGTGGTGGTGCACTTTTGGCAATAGTGGCCAATCCAGGGTCCCTGGCAATATTGGGGGCGAAGGCTGTAGCAGTGGCAGCTGGGTAAGCTGTAGTGTTGTTCTTCTTGAGGAGAGATTCCTTCTTCTTTTTTTGCTGGTTTGGTTTGTTGGGGAAAGTATTGGGAAGAGTAAGAGGGATAGAGTTCAGGTTATGTATATGATGCTTGTTTAAAGCTACATTATGTACACTATGTTTTGCCCAGTTACTGATGCAATTTGTTTCACTCAGCACCCTGGTGAATATTCAGTAAAACAACTGATGACTATTGCTGATGATAAATATTAATTCCTCACACCTACATATCTCCAAATAAAAACATTACACTCAGCGATCTATGAATTAATATTGGCCTCTAAAACAGCTGGAGATTACAAAGAGCGGTGCTGCTAACTGCAGCACAGAGACAAGAAAACACAAGAAAGCACAGGATGAACACTAAGCTGTTAATGTTCATGTCATGTTACTCAAATTGCATTTTCTATGAGATGAGGTAGCAGAAACAACTAACCATTCTCTGCCTGGCCAAGTTCCCTCAGCAGTTAAGTGCTAGCTGTCCTTGTGCGAACATGAATAACAAAATGAAACAGACGTCTATATGTGTAATTTCTAGATTTTATTTTCAGTGACAAATACTTCTGTTTCCCAGAAACATGGATTTGTCCTTATTCTGAAAGCTGTCATTGTAGTTGTGTACCTAATAAGCCATATTCTGTGAAAGCCTTTTTGTCTGTGTGCCTGTTTTTGTCTATTGTTGCAGTGACTCCTTGGGAGTAAGTGAGTAAATAATTAAAAGGGATTCACATACCTTTTCTGGCACCACACTTTTTCCATCCCAGGCATAACCCCTCTTTGTGAAGTAATTGACTGTAGCAAACTCAATGAGGGCCGAGAAGACAAAGGCATAGCAGACAGCAATGAACCAGTCCATAGCTGTGGCATAAGCCACTTTAGGGAGAGAGTTCCTGGCACTGATACTGAGTGTGGTCATGGTCAGGACAGTGGTCACTCCTGCAAGGAGATACAGAGACAAGATAAGTAGTAAAATCTGATCAAATACCAGATAATGTAGTTGATGTCATGACCTATTTGTGTTCCATAAGTAAGCAGAGTATGTTGATATTCTGAATCAAATAAAGAATGGCTGAAATTCCCTGTAAGCTCATTATGCTGGAGACAACCACCCTCATGAATTTTATGAATTGAAACTACACAGTGTGTTAGTTAACTGAAGTGTATGGTGTGTTGCTTCCTAAGATGAAACAACTAATGAGGCTTGACTGATTTATTTGGTGGATTCCCAAGATCCTCTCGGTTTGCATGGTGGCCCAGGAAAGACTGTCCTGTAAAAAAATGTTTCCATATGTTGTTTGTGCCAGCAGGTTATTACGACCAACACTAAGGTCTTATAGTTAAGTAGCCTCCAGCGATTGTATTAATTATGACATGACAAAATCCACATTAGCGTGAATCTGGGGTGGATGGCTGGGACATAAAATGTTCCCACAGGAGAGCAGTGTTTGCTGCGTGGAACTTATTTTTTATTCATGACCTTTTTACAACCGTAGCTGCATGTTTATTATTGTAATCATGGCAACAGTTGTTTTAACCCAAACTGCTATTTGTATCTAGACCTAACAAAGTAGCTTTTGTGCTTAAACATGATGAAGCCATGACCACATCTACTGTTTGCTGTTTGTCCTAATTGATGACTGAGGATAGTCTTGCTCCCAGATGCCTGGGTAAGCCACTGTAGCTTAAGCTGAGCAAATACAATGCAGATATTAGGCTGCCACCAAGGGTAAGTCCCAGTTCCCTTATCTGACTTTTCCTCAATCCTTGCTCATCTGCCATCTCGAAGGACATCCCAAAGCTCCTGTTCCTGCTTCGAGGAGTGAGGAGGCTGCCTGGAGGAGATATGAGTGAGGGTAAAAGAGATTATCCATCGTGGAAGTCTTTTATGGACCGACACGTCCTTTTATCAGAAATCAGTTGGTAACTGGTCGCTTCAGAGGAAAGGACCTTTCATGTCTCTAAAAACAAGTTTCCTCTCTCCTCACATTTTTTCCTTCAGTCTTTTACTCCCTGCAGATTTATGATGGCATGGCCCACTGACACCTGCTGTACCACCCAGTGGCAGGCCAAAACATCATGTACTGTAAGATGAACTCTTTCCAACACTGTGTAGGAACTGGTAAATTCCATATTCTATATTTGTTAAAATGGAGTCATCTTAAGGAGCCACCATACTGTAGAAGGATATCTTATTGTGCATGACAAGTTATTTTTTTATTCATACATCAAATGAGGATTCACTTTTATTTACATTAATCTATGTGTCTTATAGATGCTTCTATTCATAGAAAAGAAATGTGGAGATTTCCACAGATGGAAGATGCATCTGGCCTCAGAGATACAGTAATGCTGCTGACTAATGGAGGGGAAAAAGACTCCAGTACCAGTAAAAAAGCAGTTATGGTAACATGAATGATGAAAAGTCATATATTAATAGAGATGCATGTTTTTATCTAAAGTGCCTAATTTTAAGGAGAGTATAGTATGTCAATCCTGGAAAATCAAATCACTAAAACTATGTCAGCTACTGAAAGCTGTACTGTAGAGAGAAGGAAAGGAACCGGGTCAGAGCACATCTATTGACATGGTGCTCATCACAGAACACACCAAATAACCTCAGCTCAAGGAGCAAACAATCCACTAATTCATAAAGGGAGCAGAGGAACAGCTGCTTGAACAGCAACTCTAAACTATGCAGTCAGGATCATCACAAAAACATGAGAGAAATGTCTATGTGCAAACATACATATACATACAACACTACACTGAAATACAGAAATAAACACAGAGCACCAGAAATCTGAACTCATGCTTTCTCATGAAAAAAATTATAATTTTGCCTGAATGGTCTTTTTGGAAATTATTCCTTAATTATGAGCAATAAGTGGATGTTTATCATCACCTTTCTTTACTACACAAATAAACAAATAAATATATATACAGTATAAAAACTCAGTTAATCGAGAAACACAAACTAATACAAAGCAGATGATTAAATTTTGATTAAAATATGACAAAATGACATAATCCTATAGAGGGAAGACTACATAACAACTAACATAATACTGAAATAAACGGTCAGATCATTGTTCAATATTTGCAAAGTTTGTGTCAGAGTTCTTCCACCATAGGAACCCACTGAAACGTAACAAAATGTGTAATGCTCTACTCGGTTCTGCATTTGCTTCCACTGCCCTCCGCTTGCTTTGGAGGTGCATTCCGGGAGCTATTTCTTCACACCCCCCAGGAGGTAGTACTAAAACTAAGTTCCAGAAACACAAGGGGGAGGCAGTGGGTGCTCACAGAACGCTCCCCCGTAATTGGTTACTGTAAATGTCAGTGTCTTTACACCTCAACTACTGTCATTACAAACATGGTGTGTAGCACGCAGTGGCTGGTTTAGAGGCAAAATGATCAAGAAGTTAATTTGTTGGTTTAAAGGTAAAGCAGAGACTTCAGTGAGTGGACCACGAGCAAAGTATTGAGGGCGTAACATTCCTGCAAGTCTGTTTTTTGGCTTGTTCAGCGGCTGTTTGATCAACTGCTCATACAGTCTCTGTTACTGGCTGATTTTGAGGAGTGTTGTGTTCCATGACTTGCTCACCCTGTTCAGCTGTGTGTGTGTGTGTGTGTGTGTGCAGAGTACAGCCCAGCCCTTGTCTAAACAGCCTGTGTGGTTATGCTGGGTGACAGTTATGAGAAGCACGGGATGCACTTCTTGGGTGACAGTTATGAGAAGCACGGGATACACTTCTCGTTAGGCTCCAACAGTGGAAACGCAGCGTGTCTAAGCGTACTGATTCTACTCAGTGGTAGGTTATGGGGTCATACCTGTAGTCTGTCTTCTTAAGTAACTATAAACACATTTCAGTCAGTTCCAGTGAAGATCACAGTTCTTCTTTGCCGGCATGTTTTTTGTGTTAGATATTGTTGTGCTGATGAAGATTTTTCTTCATTTCATTAACTCTCCAACCTCTAAACTAACAGTACTGAATGGTGTTTAGTGTGATATGAATTAATATGACTTAATAGCAGCCTTTGTGATGTAGAGACCAATTGTATTGAAATTATTACTTACAAATCTTCAAAAGCAATTCACAAGTTTCATAATGACATCTATCAAAGAAGAGGTGCTGCATGTAAAATAACCATGTTTTTAAGAAATACTCTTCAGTCCAATCAACTCCTTTGACTAACTGCCTAAAGAAAAAGGTGTTTCTGGTGTTTGTATTGGATTACTTGGATGGACTGGATTACTGATGTTCATTATGTTTCCAAATGGAACAACAACTAACTAGGTCAAAGTTATTTATTCTGATTAAGTTATTGTTAAAATGTGTTTCTTTTCATTTCATGTTCTTTTATCAGATAGCCCAGACAGATAATTAGTTTAACTGGATTTTAAAATAACATGCAGGAGGTAATCAGGAGTAATAGCTGCTTCACCATCACATATGTCTGATTGCACTTGGCATAAGCACAACTTGAACAAATTTAAAAAAATAGATTGCTCTATATGAAAGTGGCGATATTCAATTCCAGTTTGATAAAAGGACATAACTAAGCCACCTGCACCATGATGTGCACAGATGGAGAGGAAGAACATGAAGAACAAAGGTAGCCACAGCTAAATGCAGACACTGAGATGTGGAGCACAAAAGCCATTTTTCTGTTATATTAATACTGCTATGTGAGATACAGTAATAGAATCCAGACATGGCCAGATTTTCAGAATTATGTTCATATACAGCTAATTTGTACTAGCTAAATAATGTCTGAGGAAATGTAAAACCATTAATACTATTCTGTGCAGTGGCATCATTTGCTTTATCTCAAAGAATAAAAAATAAATAAATAACACATTCTGCAAAAAACTAAATCAAGTGCTGAAGGTGACAAAATCCAAACAGTAAAGCCTGAAAACACTGTAATGCTGAAAATTGTTGGCATAATTTAATGCTAATGTTTAGTTAACTTTAAGCAATTGGTTTACACTGGGAGAACATGTTTGGTTGGTTGGTTATAATAAATGTCAAACTAACATACAGCTTTATATAATTTTACGTTTGATAGCAGCCTGTAGAGATTCCCAGTGGAGTGCAACTCTAACATCAAGGTGTCTGCGATGAGATGGGTGTCACAACATTCTCCATTAGAGAACAGCCACCACAAAGTGATTTTGGCAAAATCACAAGTACTTACGGCCTCAGCAGGTGCTGGAGCACAAAAGAGTGACACATCACATCCATTATTGAGAACTAAAAGGTTAGATGGATGGAAAGAGGATGAATAAGCATATAAACCAAATACGTGTCAGTGGAGGATTAAGACCTATATGCATATTTAGAGATATGTGGGGTACACTACTAAAAAAGGATGAAAGAAGGGAAAAGAAAGTGGATAGAAAGGTAGGCGGCAATCTGTCAGGTATTTTGTTTGCCAAATCAGTTAATTTTGTGGGGGAGGATGAAAGCAGCGCCACTGGGTATTACACAAAAGCACCTCGATGCTTGGATTCATATATACTTGATTGTGTTTCACAAACTCTGCTGTCATGGAAACAACTCTTCTTCCAACTCCTCCAACATCTTAATACCACGAAAGAACAAGAAACAAAATAAATAACTATATAAAAAGAAACAGTTGCTCATACAATTTGGAATGATGCCTGAATTTGACATTGTGTGTTGGTTGTTTTGTTGCTAGCACACAATGTGTTTGAGGGTTGTTTGTTTGTGCTTATTTGCATGCATGTGCATTTGTACTAACAGGGTGGACAGGTAAGCTTTCCCACCTCTAGGAAGAAGGAATCCCCTTTGTGTCTGTTTAGTGACAGGTCTACTTAGGAATCATTTAGAGCACTAGCAATTTGATTCATTAGAACATGACTCCAGATCTGGTTTTAAATTACTCGATTTGACATGTTGTAACTAATAGACTTGAAGTTTTGAAGGCTGTTAATGAACAAAGTCACTGATCTGGAAAGTTGTAACAGGATTAATAGTGATATAAGTCACTTCTGGTGAGTCCCTTCCACTCAATTTAGCTCAGTGTGTACAAGTACTGGCACTTGTTTTATATAATACATATCTTCAAACAAGGTTTTTATCTCTGTTTGTAGACTCACTTTCAAACACACACATACATTATGATGATAGAAAAAGGTCAAGACATCGAAAAAGATGGTGCAAAAAAAAGATGCATATTGAAAATGAAATGTTCCAGGCAATTAAATTAATAAGCACATTTATTTTAAAAAAAAAAAAAAAAAAAAAAAACTTTTCAGCATAAGGTGCAAAGCACATTTGTATTATTATTGATCTTTCTGACAATACGCAGTATTGTTTACTCTGTTGGCTCAAACTTTAGCACTTGATTGACAGCCTTGAATGACAGGCTTCAGCTAATCTGTCCAATCTCAAGCCAGTGAGTGACACGGACACAGCCAAAAACAATCTCTGGACAGGAGAGTAAACATAAAGAAAAATGGATGCTCTCTCTCTCTCTCTTGCCTATGTACCACAGATCATTTTAGTCACGGATCAGCATGTAGGTGATCATCTGGATCTTTTACTAATGAGTAAATGAGGGGGCCAGTGTTGTAAAGACTGTTGATGAATGAGCATGACTGTTGGGAAGGGACTTGTCAAAGTTTTTATATTCCCTTAAGCAGTCCCAGGAGTGAAGCTGCCTTAGTGGGATGTCTATCAATCTCTCCACTGTGCTGTGGCTACTCATTTATTCATGCCGTATCAATATCTGAAGCCTCAGGGTGGCCTGACACAGAAACACATTATCTTCAGCATCACTATGTCACCTCTGACTTACATAAATGAAGAAATAAACTGAAATGTTGATTGGCAGATGAGTTAAATGACTGTGCCAGAACCACAGCTGTGAGATCTGTGCCACAATCACACACACACACACATACACACATAAAGGCAGTACAGTACATAGTAGCACTTCCTACAGTGTTGTCAGCTAGTAATCATGAATTTATGAGCACCCACTGGCACACAACCATCATGTGCACATATATCGACCCAACACAAGTCATACCCATGTGACATTTGTGTACATACAACATGCAGCCAAACCCCAGTGCAAGCACACAAGGTGTTTTTCCTTAATGAGCACAGACAGTAAACAGTATCAAGAGAGAAACAATAAATACCCAGCCAATTGCTCTCAAAGAGCTGAGAAGGAAGCAAGTTAATCTTCTAAGCGCTGCTGTCCTTGACAACTTAAACACAGAGAGAAAGGGACGAATTAAGACTGAGCACAATATCGGCACCATTAGAGGCAGTTTCCTTTTGGTTTTTATTTGTTCTGCAAACACATAAATTGTCAACAGTCTACCACACCAAACTATCTATAAACTAATCAGCTTCTTAATCGGCACATTGATAAATAAGATAACTCAACCCAATGCTGTGTTTTTAAATTGCCTATTCATCTACAGGGCAGGCTTCAGGAATGAGATGTGCTTTCAATGGCTGCATTTGTTCATGTAAATGGAGTTTGTGTGTGTCAGCTTTAAATGTCTGGGTTGGAAACATAAACCCATTAACATCTGTAAAAAAAAAAACACACATAGTATTAAATAGTTTTTTTTTTTTTTTTTTCTTATCGGTGCACCATTTGATACACTGTTCTGAAAAGAAAACAAACCAAACTGTGAATAGGTGTTTGCAGGAGGAATGACTATAGCCAATAATCCAAGACACACTGCAAAAATCAAATAATTTTTCAAGTAAAAAAAAAAAAAAAGTGAAAACTTTGCCACATAGATTCCTTGACTTCAATTTTTATTTGTATATAAAGCATAAGGTAAAGAAGGGAACAGAAAAAAAAGAATCATTTGTGAAGAATGGCATCTGTCCAGAGATTTGTACTAGATTAGTATCAGCCATGTTCAGGACAGAACACAAAATATTTTTTAAAAAGAATGAATCTTATTAATGAAGAGTGCACAGACTCTTGTTAAACATGGACCTTTTATTATAGTTTTATTAGTCAAAGATTGCTATTTTTCAGATTAATTTGCTTGATTCTTTTTGGGCTTTGGCTAAAAAAGAAATACGATCATATTAAATGTACAAGATTTGTAGTAACTTAGAATTTTAGTAGTATTAACCAGAGGTGTACTCACTCTTACTGTAGGTGCCCTTTTACGTAAATGTTCCTGACAGCTTTATTTCAGGCATTGCAAGACATTTATGAAAAGAGTCACAATGCTTACACATTATTTGGCAGCTCGTGGGCGAGAGGGAGTGGTGTTGCCGCTGGGGAACTGTAAAGCAATGATATGAAAGAAGAACTGTTTTTTGTTCTCTTGCAGGCTTCATTAATGATGAATTTCAAAAGTTATTTTGCCTTTGAAGATTTAATTAATGGCCATAGTGGGTTTGAGTGATGCTTGTCCATGTTTCTCACAGCGAATCCTCATTAGTTTCATTATTTACTGGAGAATTCTGTTGCTTACTTTATCATGTGCACAAGCATTGAAAGATATGAAGCTGAGATTCATTTATTTCTTGTTTGTGCACATTTTGCTGAATAGTGATTCATTCATCCATGCAACTGGCATTAGCAAAAAAAAATACAGGGAGGCGGTGCCGTCTGGTTGTCATTTTGGTTGTGTGGTTTGTTATTTAGACATGGCACAGATAAAATGTGATCATACTGTATACAGATAAAGAGGTACATAATGATTTCTGAAAGGGACCTAAAACTACAGTAAGCCACGTGTAATTTGTGTTTAACAGTGATCAGAATCTGTTTCTGCCAAGCCCTCAGCGGCTTGTTTCACAGCTCTGACATCTGTCTGGCTCACGTCACACTCACTGAATGTTCAAAGCACCATTTACGCACAGCTCTCATAATCAGGAAACACAGCAATATGAAGTCACAAGATGAGACAAATGGAACTTGGCTGCTGAGGCACCTTTCTCCCTGTGCACAGCAAAAATTACAAGCACTGAGACCATAACCTCTGTCTAACATGAACATGCAGTTGCCAGGTAGCTTATTATTATTTAAGCTGCATTTGTATTACTGACCAAGATAAAGACACACTATACACTCGCCAGCCACTTTATCAGGTAAATGTACAATTGTATGCAGTTCACTGCAACATTTCGGCTTTAACATTTGTGTTTATGTGGCTCAAAATGTTTTAGTTTTTGTGAAATTGTCAAATATATAAATTCAGTTATATGTTAAAAGTGGTGTTGTACTGGACCACATTATGTTCAGAGGTGTTCCTAATATTCTGACCCTGTCAAGTACTCTATGTAGCTGGGGAGAACAAAAAATATAGAGACACCTCTAAATATAATTGTATAGGTGAACCTAATCAGTTTGGGCAATAATTTTCAAATATTATACTAGTCATTAAATAATAAAAGTTAAATATTTCATGCGACCTATGGTTTTGTCTTTAAAAACCAAGAGCCACTGTTTTCCCTTGCTTTTACCATAAATTATTTTACTGCAGTGCCAAATACAAGCATCTCCCAGTAACTGTCAAATTGTTCCCAGCAAATATCAAATAGCTTTTTATCTTGAAATGCCCATCCCTAGTACATAATAAAGTGGCTGTATATAAGTGTATATAAGCAATATCAGAGCTTCTGTGACAAGAAAGCTCTGTACCCTTTCATTCAAATAGACATGCACAATGATGATATACTATATAAATCTTTGACTTAAGATAAAAGCCAAAGGATTAAGACAGAGATAAATGATACAGATTGACTGCTGTCTTTTTAATGATCCATTTAGAGCAGTACTGATTTTATAACCTCAGGCTCATTCATTTGCTGTCTCAGATGATGCATATTAATCATATGAATGACCCACCTAGTATACTGGGACACTGCATTGCTCTGTGTTTTCATGAAAGTGTGCACATGTTTCTTCAACTGTGTGTGTGTGCGTGCATGTATGTGTGTGTGTTCACACTGTATGCATTTAATCTCATGAAGCAGAACCAGAAATTATGAGGGACACCCACATACCCTAAATAGTTATCTGAATCTAATCTAGGCCATCCTGATTTCCCTTTGACACGTGACAAGCACTGCAGGTAGAAAGCAATGGCTCTTTCTCTCTCTCTCTCTCTCTCTCTCTCTCTCTCTCTCTCTCTCTCTCTCTCACTCACACACACACACACATAAAAACACCAAAACATTGCAGGGAGAGTAGGAAAACCTGCTGGAGATCGCAGAGCTGCAAACTCTGGTGCCTGTATAATGTTTCTGGGAAAACTTTTAAGGAGTGGTCCAAGGGAGCCACTGACATCCATGAGAACAACGCGAAGAGAGAAATAGAGCTTGAGAGAGAAGAAAGAGTATAGGGTGAGGTAACTCAAGGACATTCTGCTTGCTGCTGTGCTTTGCTGCTACAGAGCATGCTGCAGACTGTCAAGAGCTTTCCTTTTGGGCGGTATTATGTAAGCCTTTAGTGTGACGGACAGACAGATACACACAGACACAGACATACCCAGACACATGTACACAACACACAGAGGCCAATCAGTACACACACACACAATGATGAAAACATCACACAGAGGCACTAACACACACACATGTATTCAGAGCACGTAAATCTAACTTCGCATTGAGACTTGTGTTTGAAATTCTACTGCAGCCATCCACAGCTGATTAAGGCTCTTGTTCACTTCACTGAAGCAGAGACAGAAGAGAATAGAATAGAATAGAAATATTTTATAATAAAATTTGGGCTGAACATGCAGTTGTTCAATCAGTCTTTTTTTTTTACATTTAATATCCTTTAAAGGAACAGTTTGATATTTTGTCCAACTTGCTCATTAGCTTTCTTGGTGAGAGTTAGATGAGAACACTGATGGCCTTCTATCCTCACTATGACCAGTAGAGACCCCCTAAGGTCACTGTGGCCACCAAAGTTTACAAAAAAACATTTTACAGCACTGTGTCCTTTAAAAACTTCTTTATGCACATACCTAACAATTAGATACAAGACGTTAAAGGATAAGGCTGGTCATTTTCGATATTAATAGTATTTTCAGTAATGTCAATACAGAGACTAAAACCAACAATGAATTGCCTCTACTCGTGAATAATGTCTGTCGGTGTGTCAGTCCTGGATTAGCTAGTTCGTGCCATAGACCTCCATTGTTGTTCAAAAATGATTAAAAACACATCAGTAAAACTGTACTGGGTCACCTGTTTCTTCCTTAGCAACCGCCAGACCTGAGCGTGAGTAGCTAGCCGAGTGTAAACAAAGCTGAGAACTCACGCAAATCTTGCTCATGCACAGTTGACTCTCACTCGTATTAACCTCTAGAAATTATGGCTACTTGGAAACTTTGGGGCAGAATAGTCAGGCCAGGTGTTTTGTTATAAATGATGCGTCACCCAGTACAGCAGTGTGTTTCTCTGATGTGATTTTAATTGTTCCTACACAACAGTGGAGATCTATCGCACACACGAACAAGCTAATCCAGGACTGACAGCTGACAGACATTAACCGTGAATATTATATAACTCAAAAATTTTTATAATTTGGCAAATATGTTATGAAAAATTGGTATTTTGAAGTAAAACCACTACTGACTTCACAATGTGACATTAATTATGATACTGAGAGACTGTTTTATGTCCATTCATGGGAGCTTATTTTTATTTCTTTTGTCTGTTTCTAAGCATTTTTAAGCAGCCCAGTATGTTTTATCTCTTGCTCAAACTCACTATAGTTTTGAATGAAGGCCTAATGTTTCATCAACATATCGAGAACAGATTTGAAACCTTCTGGTGATGGGTTCATTTCTCTAGCCACAGATGTTTAGTAGAGTAGGGAGCAGACGACTCACCAAAGACAGTCCTGGCAGGAACAGACTCTCTGTTGAGCCAGAAAGACACTTGAGAGAGGATGACTGTCATGATGCAGGGTAGATATGTCTGGATCACAAAGTAACCAATTTTTCTTTTCAGGTGGAAGTGAGTCGTCATCACAACATACTTGCCTGTGGTCAGCAAATCACACGTTGAAGTCAGAAAGAATTCACAGGTAAACTTTGCATATTTTTGACAGCATTTTCCAAATGGTTTGTTGTGTTTTGACCTTCAGTTTTATTGCCACTAAGATTTATTGGCACAGCTATGGGTGTCATTTGTCAACTACAGTAACTCAATATCCAGACATGACCCATTTCATCAGCGAATTCAAGCCCAACCAGAGAGTCACAAGAGCAACACTAGAGTTTAATCTGGTTATGGCACTATGCTGATTTGGCATTTTCCAGCATCATAAATAACTGGAACAAATACAAATAATGTAACAGAGTGATAATGTGCATTTCTAGATCAACATTGCTTATTCAGTCAAACTTGGTAGATATGGTCAATTGGGACCTTTTTGCTAAAACAAAGCATGGACTGGGGGCTGTTTTCACTGTTACTCTGTGCCTACAGATTGCATCACTGCAAACAGGTCACCCATTTTATGCTGTCACTAATTGTTTTCAGTATCAATGGACCAAAAGGAGGAGCTGAAAAAAGACATAATGGCCAGTAGGGAAATTATTAATCTGGGACGTAGCCTGTCACTGGTAAAGTGACAAACCAATTTCACTGATGGTTGAGATGAACCGATGTAGTTGCCAAAATTTGCAGTTACATATCATTAGTGCATGCAGTGATTGATGAATGATGAACAAAGCAGATTTTTATTTATTTATTTTTTAGTGAATAATGAGAAGGCTTATAGTTTGTAACTGATAATGCACTGATCTTAAATCTTTTGTAGTGGCTTTTACTAAATAATTCAGTATGATCATTTATTACTGTCATATTATTTAATACAAAATGCTAAATGTCCTTTCAAAATATTTATTTATTAAAACAGTGAACTATATAATAACGAGCATATTGTCACCAAAATCACGTACCTGTGCTGGCCACCACCACACCAGAATCCACAGTTTGTCCCATCAGATCATACTGGTTTAATCTGGACCCATCCTCTGCCACCACCACAGACTTGGCAGGCTCCCTAGTCCACACATACACCACCTCTTCTTGAGTGTAGGCATCTGCCAAGTACAAATGGAGTGAACATTTATAAATTATTTTGCCGCTGGTTACCAGGCATCATGTGTAGCTTTGCAGGTCATATTTGTGGCTCTAAGGATGCCAGGTGTAAAAAGACGAATGTGAAATTAGGTCCCCCACTCAAACCCATGAGTTTAGTCTTATTTCACCTCACTTTGTCTCATCTTGTCTTTTCTTATCTTGTCTAGTCTGGGCTCATCTCAGTTATTATCCCTTTGTTTCACCATGTCTGCTGGCCTCATCTCCTCTGTTTTATCTAATCATTTGTATTATCCAAAAATTTACCATTTTTATCATGTGATGTGATATTGTATTTTATCTCATTATGTCATTCAACAAAATGTTATCCCTCAACTTATAAGGAAACAAACAGCAGCCAGAAACTTAAACTAAACAGAAACTTAAAGCATGGCCTTAAAACAGTCAAGTCAGTCTTTTCTTCCCTCCGGCCACCAAAGCTGTCCAAGCTGCAGCGTGGCTCGACCACTGCAGAGGAAAGAATTGCTCGACTGCAGACTGCAGCATAAGGAAGAGAGCTCATCACTGAAATATTTAGGGAGTGAGTTCAATTTAAAGGGGGTTGAGGCTTGGTCCTCTCACTCAAGCTGTGTAGCTGGAATGGCACAGAGACAATGTGACATTCGCTTCTCTGTTTCTCTTTTGCTATACTTTAGCTTTTCTTCTAGCCATTTTTCTTATTCTGGTCTCCTCCCTCCATCACTATATCTCTCATTTCTTCTCAAGGATGATGCAGGGCAGGGGTTGTGCTCAGCAGTGAGCAGCTGGTGTGATGCTCTGGAGACATTACAGAGAATGCTGCCTTAGAAATACATAGGTCTGCGAGTTGCATGCCTGCCAGGGGCCTGCAGGATTGAATGGGGGGAAGAGAGAGGCCTTGGCAGACAGCTCCTCTGGGAGAACAGCTGCTGCCCTACTGTCATCACTTATCAGGGACTAGTTGTGCTGGGGTTGTGCTTCCAGTTGGATGAGGTAATGATGACTTATGAGAGAAGCATGTATGTGTGTTATGTTTATGAGCATTTGTGTGCATGTATGTAAGGGTGTGTGTGAGTGGAGGAGCCACTTACAGCTGCCAAACTTCAGTGGACAAGCATGGGCATCCATAGGGAAGTCTTCCAGGTGCATGGGACATTCTGCTCTTACTGTAAGCCTAGAGAGATTCACACAAACACAGACAGTGAATTAGAAAAAAAAAGCAGTAAGGAAAAGCATAGCAGGAGGCAAAGCCAGGAAGAATGGTAACAGTGCTGGTGGAGGGACAAGGAAGAGGACTGGAAGAATTGAGGCACAAGAGTGACAGTTCAGTAGAGTAAGGTACCAGGAGTATGTGTTGTACCCTTTTGTTTTATCATCTGTCTCTCAGCACCAAACCTTGTCAAACTGCAGCTACTTCTACCCAAACCAACAGAAAATCTCCAGTTTCTGGAGCTGTGGGGTTCTATTTCCTGACAGTTTGTTGAAAAACAGCATGTCAGGCCACGTGTGATACAGTAATCTCTCATCCATCCTTTATTTTGCTCATTTGTGGCAGCAGTATAGGCTCTTCCTCTACCCCCCTCCTGCTAGTAAACATGCTACAGTTTAGGATCCTTGTTTTAAACATCTCAGATTAGTATCACTCTGTGGTCTGCATCAATGTTTGCATTGTTTTGTTGACCCAACATCTGCTAAAGGCTGTCATGAAAACCTATGTGACACACTAACCTTATAAATGGCTCATCATTTTATCTATAAAGAATTTTCAAAAAATACATGTATATAAATACAAATAGAAAATTGGTACTGTAGTTAATTGTCTCTGTGTAAAAGAAATAATATTTCTAACATTTTAAAGTGCAGTATTAGGTGCATTCACAAATAAACAGGGTATAAATAATGTATGATGATGCAATGCTTCTGAGAAAAGTCCAACACAACTGATCTCACTAACTAGTATTGTCTGTGTAGCTAAACTCACGTAAGTTATTCCTTTGTACCACAGACCTCCATTGTTTTCTGAAAATGAGTTGACATGTTCCTCCATTACCATGAAAATGGACACTGTATTATACATATAACGTTCTTGTTTACCTACTAGTGCACCTAATGTGTTAATCAGCAGCCGAAAACAGTCCTAAACCAATGCAGTATTTACTTCAGTTTGAGTAATATTTGCAAAACCTGCATTGCCCACCTGCCTTAGGAAGTTGCTGAGTCTTGAAACATATATTTGTGCCCCGTTATAAACTATTTTTGTCTTCAGTTGGAGTTTATTCAGAACATTACATCACCATATTCAGTTAAATTACTCTATAGTCAGCATGCCCTCCTTCCTCCTCAGCAAATAAATGCGCAATGATATTAAAATACCACAAAGCCTCAGCTTTTCCTGCCAGGTCAAAGACAGTTTAGCCTCTTGTTTATAGTATAGCGAGTAGTGTAGTAGAAGATGTCAGCATACCTCATGGTATAAAGTAGCGTGCCTTCCTCTTTAATTCGCAGCAGCTTGTTTGGCATGGTCATGTTGTGAGCCACTGACTTCTTGCCGTTGTGGAAGAAGGTATCAGGGGTCCAGATCTTGCTGGCCATCAGGTTGTTGAGACGCAGCACAGCCATTGGGCCTTTGAACTTTAATCTTTCATCCCTCCAGCTCTGTC
>NW_018127922.1:514909-532381 GCF_001952655.1 Monopterus albus | reverse complement strand
GACAGAAGGAGACAAAAAACAGAGAAAGCCAGATCCCCACTCTGTAGCTATTTTACTTTCATCTCCTATAGTTGGCTTGGAGGAAATGCTGAGCAATCCAACCTTATTTTTACCTTTCACCCTTTTTGTGCTCTCGGGTTTTCCTTTTTTCTTACCTTGTGTCACTTTGACTTTCTCATGATAGTCTTGCCCTAGTTTCCCTGCTGGTAACTGTCTCTTCATGTTAAAGGCTTTGGCAAACAAAAGGAGAATGTAGTGGCTGGAGGTGCATGGTTTTCTGGCTGGTATCTTTCCTAAAAGATTGTCTCCATTGTTGATTATAGTAATTGGTCTCTACTCTGCATGTATGGTTGTTTTTATTTTTTCTTGCATTTTATTTTTTACACAATTATGGTCTGGTCAGTTTAATGAACTATATGCAATTTGATAGATACATTGTTAGGTTATTGCAACAAATTATGATTGTTAACATATATCTCTGGGGGGACATCTTTGCACAGTAATCTAAATTGCACTGGACACAAAATTAGGAGGACATTTCATTTTGAAGACAGCTAATGACTGTAGCTGAGAGCAGATTTTATTGGTTCCACATGACTGCCTGGCAGAGAACAGGGAGCTCGAAAAAAGTTCTGTAAAGCCTGTTTTTGTTCTCTTTTCACTCAACCAGTGTAAGATAATTAGCATGAGCTCAAGCAACACTTGAAGGTACAGTAACAGAGGAGGATAGGGAAATGCTAGAGATTGGGAACGTATTCTTTAGTTATCCCTTCTGGCCTTAACACAACAGCAAACTAGTCTTGACTTGAATGTCAGCCACTGCATTTAACTAGGATTATGTGAGGAAGAGTACACACACTTCACTTGCATTATAACAAATGGTAAAAGAGTGATAGTGAGACATTTGGATGATATTAGTTGGTTTGTGGTGCAAAGATTCACTGCCCATATGTGAGATACTGAACCTGAATTCCTGTTTCTCACTTCCAGATTTTTCTGTAACAGATCGTGTAGATAATTCTGAAAAATTAATTTTTATTCTAGAAGCTAGACAAATAGGTATTCTACAATAAATAGACAGAGTTTTAGCTCAGAGTTGAAAACGTTATATTTACCTGTATTGGTGGCATTTATGTAGAGTTGGAACCATGCACCAGAAAATACAGTTCACACTTGTCAGTTTTATTAGCATTTCAGCAGTTTATTAATGAATGAATCATCAAATTAAATATGTTACAGCTTTGAAAGCCCTGTATCCAAAGAAATTAGAAGATGGTTGAATGTGGAGGGACAGGCACATGTGGAATCTAGTGACATTTACAGAAGCAAAACGAGTCTTACCATGTCATGGTCTGAAACTGGCCCAATACTAGTCACGAAAATGTCAGTCTTGACTTCAGTTACACGCTCTGTTGAAGCAGGAAATTGCCAGAGTGAGTGACTGTCAGTGGCATTCATTAGCCCCTAACTACCTGTTAATACAAGACCACCTGGCTTTAGCCTCTGATCCATTCAATTTAGTCAACATTGTTTTTAACACTTAGACACACTAACACACACAGTGGGAAAAAAAACATTAAAAAACATAAAAATAACCATTTTGGAAGTTGATAACCATTTCTGCTGGTATTGGTTTCAGTGTCAGCTCCATTACTTGGATAGTGGTTCAATCTCTTAATAAAATTGTGCATTGCTGTATTACTGAAAATATGCCACTCTGTTCCCATAACACTGATTATCAAAGTGGATCTGCTGGAGATTCATTTGGAAATGGTAGCAGTAGCTATGTGTGTACAGTATGTGTGTGCGTGAGTGAGTGAGTGGTTTCATTCCTTGTGATTCTGAAACTGAAATGTGACAGCATGATTTATGAATGATACCCATCATAATCCATAATTTCTTCCCCTCGGTTGCTGAACTCCTAGCAGGCCTGGTTTTACTTGCCTGTCTGTTTGATGCCTGCTGCACCACACTGTGCGATCCTCGGTGTCCTTCACACACCAGTTCTCACATTATCTCTCTCTTTTTCTCTTTTACTCTGCTTTTCTTCCTCTTTATCTGTTTCTCTCATTTTTCATTCCTGGATTAGTCTCTCAGTCTCCCTCGCATTTTGAATCTCTTTCTAACAGCTGACCCTTGACAACAGATTGAATAGGAGCCCGCACAATAAAACTACATGTATATTACAAGTACTGGCTTCATGAAAATACGCCATTTCACAAACACAGCAGGTTAAGAATGAGTCTCCATTTCTTTCTTTTATCACATAAACATCTGACACAGAATGTAAACCCGCCTCCATAGATTTAGCCATATGCATATTATGCTATGTAGTCATGTGGGTGCATGGTAAGCTATTTGTGGAAGTCTTTTACATAATATTTGCAAAATAAATAGACACATTACAAACAAAAAATAAAAAAACAATGATTCGAACAGTCTTCATGAGGGATGAAAGACATTCAGTGACTTGGGTTTACTGACCTCCCAGTCCTGGCCTGAGGCGATTGTCATAGCCATCCAGAAGGCTGTCTAAGATCTTGGTGAACACTGTAGTGTTATCTTTCTGTTCATCTGTCATGCCATTCTGCCCAGAGCTGGCAAAGCAAAGAAGATTTAAAGTCAACTTTAGAGTCCAAAATCACTGACAAAACTGCCAAAAACATAAGAACAGTGTTTAAATATGAGGGATATATTAAAGACAAAAAAGAAGATTTCAGCTCTGCAGTTAGGGAAAGGTCTTTTTTAAAGTTAATGGGCACCACAAAATCTATCGTGACTGCATTTTGCACTTTTTTCACAGTGTGACAAAAAGGACTAGAAAATGATAGTTCTGTATGACGCTGACAGGTCATTGTTGTTGCCAATTTTTCATTCATAGTGTTTGACCATGAGGTTTTAAATCATACTGATACAAAGTGAATAAGCAAGTGATTCTTCAGAGATGCGCTGGAAAGAAAACTAGCTCCTGAAGCCATGTTATCATGTACCATCCCCTTGAAAAATCATTAATTTAGTAAAGACATGTTTGCAAGTGTTAGTTATTTTCATTTGGATGTAAAACTGGGCAGGCAGCATTCACGCACACAGCCACATGTAGATATCATCTCACAGCGAGAGAACAGAGAAATCACCATTCATTATTTATACCTTAATATGGTCCTTTAGACCACAAAGGCATTGCTGAATGTGCTGTTTGAACAACATGAAACAAAATGCTCAGAGCAATGCCGAAGCTTGCAGCATCTCTGTGCCTGAATGTTTCAGCACCCTCGTTATCAGGAATACAACCCCAGTTACATTTAGTATCATAAAGGCAGGATGTCACAGGAATGTATGAGAATGTGTGTGTGTGTTTGCATATCTGAATCAGTGCATGCCTGTACTATAGGCTGTGGATCTGTGTACACATTTGAGCCTGTGTACATACTGTATCCATGCACATGTTTGCATATGTGTGTTAGCACTGATAATAACCAGATGGAAGTCTTAATAATGTATTGTATAGCAATCATCCTCCCCCTCTTTCTTTAATAGCCAATAATGCCTGGTTTGATTGCTTGCTAAATAAACAGCAAGTGTTTGGAAACGAGCTCTGCTAGCTAAACAGCTCCAAGGAGAGGGAGAGGTCAAGATTAGTTAGCAGGGACCTGCAACATGAGGGCAGGAAAACTAGGAGGGATGGCAGGAAGGACAGTGGTGTCTGGAGCAATATACAAGAAATGCTCTAAAGAAAGACAAAGAAGAGAAAAAAGATAACAGAGATGAAGGAGGGTGAGATAAAAGGCAGTAAAATTGCGAGGTTAAGACAAGGTGAGGATGCTTTTAAGTGAAACTGGAGATTGACGTTTTAGACAGAGGCAGCCCACATACCAAACTGTAGATTGAACACACTCTACAGCTTTGAATGTGAGCTGCTAGACATTTTGCTGTCTAAATAACGAGGCTCCATCCACATCACACAGGGATTTGTACAGAAAGGTTAATGAACACAGTGCCTCCAGTTTCCCTTAAGTCACAAGCCTCCCTCTATCTGCCAAAAATTAAAAAAAATAAATAAAAAAGCTCTCTCATAGCCACTAAAGCACTGTGGAAACTGTGATGAGCAGTCTTGTTTTGCATCAGCATTGAAATATTCAGTCTGAAAACAATAATTAATCTGTTGTTTCATTCACGGAAGCCAATTATGCATAAGTACAGGAAGCATAAATTACATTCATGGGATGTCAGGTGAAGCTAAAATAAAACACAGCCTCCTCTTTTCTCTCTTCTTAATGCTCCTGTATTTAGGCATTTCCAATTGGCCAAATCAGAGCAAGACACCAAAACAGTTTTTGGTCTCTCTGTCTCATTGTTGCAGACTACACAGTCACAGAAAACAAAGGATGTCCCTTAGTGCTTTCAAGTTTTCCAGTCATTAAAAAATACATAAAAGCTACTCAGCATAATTTATTTTCTTTTCAGCCTACAGGGTCTAGAGAGACTCAAAACAAATGGACACTATTAGCTGCTCCTAACGGTTCTTTGCCCCTCCCATCACGTTCTGTTTCCTAGCGACAACATAAACTATGGATACCTGGTTGTGAAAAACTGCAGTCTTGAATCGAACCGCTAATCCTCCGGTTAGGAAATGACCCACTGTACCTCCTGAGCCACCTCCAAAGTCATATGTTGCTAAAGTTACCAAAACATGCTCAGAACAATAATTCTGAAGAATGCCACATCTGGATTAAATTTGGGTTCTTTGGCTGGTTTTAATGTTCCCCATCTCAAAAAGCCAAACCAGTATTAACCCTGGTTTTTGCTCTTTCTTTGTTCCACACTGCAAAAGAACACGACCTCTTTGGTTTGGGAGCCACTGTTTCAGACCTGTAGCAGATGAGAGCTCCTCCATGGCTAGCTGTTTGAAATGATTACTCGTGGTTTGAAAAACATTTCTTATATCCTTGGCTAGGTGGCAAGTGGGGCTGATTTACAGACCTGGTTTTGAAAACACAGGGTAGAGAAGCTGGAATAACAAAAGAAATGCTGTACTGTAGGAGACAGACTGTCATGGAGAGGGGTAGAATAGCTGCAAGACATTGCATCCTGTCTCATTCTCACTTGCTTTATCAAACAGTATGAAAAAATCTTAGTTAATGATTTTTTAATAAAGAGAAATACAAGAAAAGGAAATCATCCTGTCTTGTCATTAATAATTTCTGTAGACATTTTTGTTACAGTGAATGAAAGACTCTATCCAAGGGCACAGTTTTTGTCCTTGCATTGTTTGAATTATAGTCTGCTTCATTTCATTCAATTTACAATACTGACAACTCAGTTATTTTTGCACATTAGGAATTCATAGATTAATATGGCACAAACACTTTTGTAGTGTATAGGGAAAACGTGGTGGCAGTGAGTGGGTGTCGGGAAAGGGATGTATGTCAGAGGGGGGAAAAGAAAATTGAGAGAAAAGGATATTGTGCAAGAATACACATGTTTATCAGCCAGGGCCCACTTCCTCATAAAACATTGTGCACCATCCCCATCTACAGGTCACTGAACAGCAACAATGCTGTTCACACTCATTCTGCCAGTGCCCCTCTCTCTTTCTCTCTCTCTCTCTCTTTTCATTTAGTAGTTCTCTCTCTGTCACTCTCTGGTGACTGGATATCTAATTATAAGGAAATTTCTTTTGTTGGCACCATACTGTAGCAGAGTGCTAGGTCTTCCTGATTATTGTGTCTTGTTGAAATCCCTAAGGTGTGTATGTGTGTGATTCTGTACTTGACTTCAAAAAAGAGGACTGGCTTATACAGTAAATCTCTGGGTGATCATTGATTTGCAGTTTGCAGTGTCAGTTCCTCAATAAAGAAATCATTACTTTTACATTTTCTTTAATGTTCTCAACAAACTCGGTAAGTCAGCCCCTCGATTTTAGAGTGGATGCATCTCAAAACTAAGATACAGCTGGGATAAATCAGACTGATCAAAATGGTGTGCAATAATGTTGCATTGTGGTGCATCATATATATCGAATAGGACGCATTCATCTGTGTTTTGCATGGAGGCTGAGACGTACTGTGTACAGTATGGATGTATGTTTTTGTGGTGTAGCTGTCACAGAGAGAGGAACATGCTGGGCCATCTCAAAATGTAACCATTCACATCAACAGCCTATGACAGTTCTACTGAATTATTCAACCATGCAAAAAAGCCCTTCAGTTTCTCTAAGAGTCTCCAGAAGAACCACAATGGAATCACCCCTAGTAGTTGCAACAGCTGAAGGATTCAGCTATTGATGTCTTATTTGTGATTGTGAATGTTTAGCTGGTGTCTTATGTGGAATTAGTAATCCAAGAAGTGCAGTCAGATTATGAGACCATGCATGACTGACCCAGCTTTTGAATCATGTGGGAATTAATGCAGCTTGAGTCACCTGACACTGAATTTTATTGGTGTCATTTCTTATCCAGTCATTCTGCTTCTTACTCTCTGTTGGTCTGCTTCTGGTTAGGTGACATCTGACACCTCACCACTGACATTAAGAAGTGTGTCTGTATGTCGACCCCACTATCCCCACAGCCGCTGTCAAAAACATTTGCACAAAGTTGTGCCAGATATCACACAACACACACATCATCGACTATACACAGGCCAGGGCTGAAAGCTGATAAAGCAGATGTTCCCTCATAAGGCCGGGGAACCCAAAAAGCTGTTACCTTGATAACATGGATAGTGGCTGTCTTGGCTCTCCAGCCCCTGTCTCTGGGTTGCACTTCTTTCTACCTCTATGCAATTATAAGTATGGCCATGCACTGTGGGGATGCCCCACTTATAGCCATAGGAAATATGCACTGTAACAGTGAAACCCAATAAACTAATAGACAAAAAGACAGAATATCATCCTGGCAATGTTAACACTGCTTGCCTACTTGACCGACTGACTGACCGACTGATTTATTGACACATTTATTAGCCAGTTGACCAGCTGGCAAACACTGAGACCTGACCAGACCATGCAGCAGTTGTCCTTTTCAACAGAACTGTATATTGTCCAATGCAGTGTGGTCATCTTAGTGTGTCCCCCAAATGTCAGCATGTGCAGTTGTATTCCAATAATCTCTTGATCACAGACAATACTTTGCCCTACAATTTGGAGAGCATTAGCCTCAAATTCTGTGCAAGCCAGGTTTATATGAACAATGTGCACTGTACAGATTGTTTGTGGTTTTCATATATTTAGAATTATTCAGTGAGCCAAGGCCATACACATGTACATATGTATTTGTGAGTTAAAGTTCATTCTTACCTTTTCCCACCCAGTACGCTGTTGGTGACAAGCAAACAAACCCACAGACACAGAAAGGCCGTCCTGCTCCATCCACACATAGTTGCAATATGAGGACCTTTCATTGCTGGAGGTCAAAGAGAAAATGAACATCATTACTGAGTCATGTGAGCCACTGGTGTGCCATTAGTCCATCACTTCCTCTCATCAGGTGTCAGCAAACTTTTATATCTGCCAAAACAACAACAGCAAATGTGGAGGTGGAAGCTATGAGGGAGGTCTTGTTTTTATTGTGATGCTTTATGTGAGGGTTTTGGTTCTGGTCGAGAGATTCACTGACAGCACGTGAATCAAACCAAATGGCCCTGCCTCATGCACTGGGCCATCACACATGATGGTTTTGCATCATCATTTTTGAATTACTGTAGCTGTCACGTTGACAGAGGCATAATCTACAAGCGAACTATGTGAGAGACCGAATTTACATAGCTGTTCCGCTTTTTGAGTGTGTTCCCAGTGTAAATACGACTTAATATTTATAACTGCCACTTAATATTTGTGCACACGGTATGGCTGCGTCTGTAGCGCATAATAATTAAGACGGGGGAAAGCAACACATTATCGACCACATAACATCCTGTGTGAGCTTGTGGCACCTGTACACAGCCTCATCTACTGCCCTGCAATGTGAACCGCGGCGGTACCGCAATATCAAACCAAATCCTAAAATTAGAGCATTTGCTTCCTCCTCAATCATTAAGCTATGATGTCAGCCGGGTCATAAAGTATGTAAGCAATAGTCTGCGCTATTGTGCATGCAAAACACAATGTTCAGATTCACGATCCATTTTTGATAGCATAACTATTAAGTAATTGGTACTCACGTAGAAAGAAACCATGCTAAATCAATATTTCACAACCGACCACAAAATCCTGCCAGTGAAACAGAGAAAAGACAATACCCCTGCTACTCGCTTGTGATGTTCCAAGGTGCACCGTTAACGGATGGAGAGTCGGGGGACATGCAATGCCTTAAAAAAAATTAAAAAGAAATGAAATCCTTTGGTTGACAAGGATTTGATAAAGCGGGGATGATGCAGATTAACGAATGGAAGAGAAAATCCCGCACAAGCGCACTGTCTAAGTTATTCGGGAAATGTCACCCTCTACCCTACTATATATGAATATATTGGAGCTGGATAGAAATTTAGCATGCAACTGGCGTCACTGCAAAGCTGATCTAAATACATGCATCCAATTCGTGTGAGACAATGCTCGTTGATGCTGTTTTGGTCGGAGCGCTGTCCGTGGTGCTGAAACCAGGCTGCCTCCTGCAAAAGCATCAGGCGGCGACTCATTATCATAAAATAAACCCCAAATTCGACGAAACTGCACCTTTCTCCTCAGTAAAACACCTCTCCGATTCTATCAGTGCCCATCATGACAAACCATCCTTTTCTAAATCCGAGTGTTACTCCCTTCTCCCTTTCTCTCACCTGACAAAAAGCCGGGAATTTTTAAGAAAAGCACTTACAGCAGATGAGTCGGGGGATATTCGCTGTCCGCTGCCTATATCCTCAAACTTTTGTGAATATATTTTCTAGCCGAACTGAATGAGAAAATCCTCTGTGATCTCAGATCTGGCGAATTTTAGCTCGAGGCTGGAGAAGCGGCTGCTGACGATATGCGCAGGTCTCTCTCACTGTTCATTGGTGGTGCTGTAGTGAGTTGAACTCTCTGTCTGCCAGCAATAGAAATGTCCTACTAAACTAGCAGATGTGCTCTGTGTATCCAGATCTCTAGCCAAATGTTTTGGTTCATCACTGGTTCCTGTAAATAAAGTGCACGGCAAATAGACTGTGTCCAAGCGTAGACCGTTTAAAATTAGACTAGGCTGTGCCTGCCTAATATAAACACTAGCCCGCCCATTTTATATGCAGCACAATTTAACTTCCATTGCTGTCGCCCTAATCTCTTTTCAGTGATTGTTAAACAAAAATCGTCTTGCATTTTCAACTGGATTTGCTTATTTTTCTTCTTCGTCCTTTCTCTGTTTCTCTCCGTGACTCCTTCATGATGATTTCCGAAGAGATACCATTTACATTCATCAAAGGTCGTCTCTCGATCAAATCAGCTAGTGCATCTTAAGGACAATATAGTAGTCATCAAACGGACAGTATAAGTATTTGCGGTAAGGCAATAGAAAAAAAAATAACAGGCATGGATAGGGCTTGGATACGTGCGCTTACAAACAGGGGAAAGACACCCCCCAAATTTTTAAGAAAATCGTGTTCCCTCACCAGCTTGCACTGAGAAGAGCCTACTTCTGCAATAAAATACACCTCGAATCACTCACCGTTTCCTAAAAGCCCACGTTTCGCATCGAGACAGCAGCACAGTGTCTCTGTTTACAGCCAAATATTCTGCTGCTACAGCCGCGCCACTCCAGACTGAGCTTTGAGCTGCGTGCATCTGCAAGGGAGGGAAAAAGGGGGCTCATGGTACCCAGCGTATATATTTGTACTCATCTACGTTTTTCAAGTTAAACTACAAATTGGAGGACATTTTCATCACCAAGGGCTATAAGAGGCATAAGAGGAGAAATAAGGACAGTAATAAGTGTAGTTTATATAATATATGTGCCATTTAAGCCTTCTATGAATCCCAGCTGTTGATCTGGGAATGCTTTTGACAGAGGAGCAACTCATTTTCGCCGTCACTTTGGACTGGGGGTTTATTTTCATCAGAGCAGGCAGAGTGAGCTGGCAGTGTAGTCACGTCAGTCTGGTCTGCAGTGCAACGTTTCCTCTGTTTGTGTGTGTGTGTGTGTGTGTGTGTGTCTTGATTTATGTGTGTGTGTTGCTTCAAGGCGTGTGGTTAGAGTAGTGCATGTGCGTGATTACTTATGTGGGACGTTATGGACCTATATGTATCTATCAATCTATCATACTTCAGCGTTGTTCGTTGTCAAATATTCAAAATAAAGCTAAAAATAAAGGCCAAAATGCCCGACAATAATCCAAATATTCGACAATGAATTCTACTCCCGTTTTTCTCCCTCTTCTTGCGCTCTGCACATATTCCGTCCCCATAACCTGATGCTGCAGGTGTATGCGCGTGTCTTAATAATAATAAGAAGAAGAAGACTAAAGCTCCACTAGCCCAACGAGCTCCTTCTGTTGAATTAATGCCATTGTAATGCAAGTGGAGCTTCATTTCAAGCTGCTTTCCTTCTCTCAAAGCCAGACGCCACTGCTACGTGTGACTCGATTTGCCAGTGTGCGCGCGTGCTCGTGCAGGCATGCAGATCCAACACGTGCCCGCGTGCTTGTTGTGTAGACGCGTACGCCCTTAACGGATAAAGAAGAGGGGAAAAGTATGCCCCCCCCCCTTGACGTTTCAATAACCTTATCCATTTTACCAAAGAGGAGCATTTTCGTGGGGAGGGAAACAACGGACAGCTTCCTCGAAGCACCGCCGCGTCTCCAGTGTCTAACAAATAACGGCAAGCAACGAGACTTGATTACTCACATACAGCTCCATCCCCCGGGCAGGTGATGGGAACAGATTGTGAAGTGAAGTGAAGTTAGGTGTGTGCGTGCGCGCGCGCGTAGGGATAAACGGAGAGAGATGGATGAAGGTAATTTAGGTGGGAGATGTACAAGTTATGGGAAACTAATCACTCGTTGTGAACAGTGCATTCGGATGTTCAAAGAAGGGATATTGACGAACTACGCCCGCCTTCTCTGTTCGTCATGGTGCTGTATGCTGCGATCATTTGTTTCGTTTCACATACCAGCTGTGGTCAATTGACATTCAGAAGCAACGTGTGACAGAGTCATTCCAGTATCACTCGTTTAAAAAGTCATAAAGTTATGGGTCTGTGTACACATGCAAGTGCACAACAATTTGATCTTTGGGATGTTCTAGGGAGCCTTTGTCCAGCACTTAAACCACCAGCATTGTTGGTCTCAAAGGATAGTGGCCCTTTGAGCACTCACGACCCTGAAAGGAGGTCAGCTCCTTTTAGTTTAGTGAATCCCTGCTTTTAATGACTGTAATACAAGCTTAACACTTCCACATTCTTTCTTCAATCTTTGTGCACATGTGCACAGACAACAGCAGATGAAGCAGCAGGTTCTGTTAGGAAGTAAAGAGCTTTATATAAATGGGGTAAAACTAGGGAAGGTGAAACAGGGTTTTTTCATCTTTTTTTGGAGTAGATCACTGTACTCTCTTAATCTGGCATGTGATAGCAGTCAAATGGAGATTCCTGAGCCTGTGTGAGTCTCTACGCTCATGGAGTCTTCTAGCCAACAGTATATTTTAACTCCAGTTCAGTCAGGTATGCTCCTCGATTAAGAGGTTGCACTTTCTGACCAGTATGCAACAGCAGGCAGGGCTACGACCTGGCTGCCTCCAACTGAGGCTGTAGCAGGAAACAGAGGCAGACGGGGAAAGAAAGAGAAATGCAATACTTCAGCTCAGTTACTGCCCTAAAGCTTGATTTGCTTTTGAAAGTTGTACTGATTTGGTTTTTGAACTTAGTATCTGCTCTACCAACTCCCGGTGTCTGTTCATTTTATCCATTCAGTTTGGATAGAGCAGACTAAATGAGACCTTTCACATGTATGTAGGGATATTTTTAGTGAGGGTTTATCTGTATGTTGTACCAAGAGGAGGAGAGACTGTAAATCAAAGTCAATGTTACTGTAGAATCCTCCAACAAGCAAGAGTGAAGGAGGGCTGGCGCCAGAGTGGATCAAAATGCACTATCAGAAGTTAAAGCTGTGAAATTTCTGGGAACCTGCTCTTCTAATAGTTTTTACTGGTGGACACTGAGCCACTGCGGTTGTAGTATGTGGTTCTGATTCTGCAAAGCATTAAGAGTAATGTCCCCTCAATCAGTCGTCCTGTGGAATCAGTCAAGCTGCTGCAGAAGACAAAATAGTGCTTCCCCTCTGTGAGCTGCTCTCTGCAATCAGCCATAAGCTGGCGTCTCCTCAGACTCGTTATTTCAGAGCAAGTCCAGTGTGAGGCACATGTACAGGTGCACACACACACACACAGGGCACATTCATTGTCATAGAAACCTGCTCCTATACAGTACAGTAGGTAGTCATGTATCCTTATGTGCATACACGTACTATATGGATGTTTATATGCATACTTACATGCATATGTTTGGTCTGTGATTTGATCATTTGGAGCTTGATTGTGGTAAAATGGTATGGGTATGTGTTGAACACAGTGAGAACACTTAAGCCAGGCATCCTTAGAAAGGGCCAAGAGGATTGGAATAGCTAGTGTGTCGTTTGAGTTATAAGCATAGTATAGGAATTTATGAGCATATGTGATATTAGACAAATGAGGAATTCATTTTTTGTTGAAGTTGCCACTGTACAGCATTTATAAATCATTTGATCCATTCTAATGTTTTAAATCGTGGTTCTACCTCTGATATAAACCTTCAGCATTTATAAATCATTTGATCCATTCCCATATTTTAAATCGTGGTTCTACCTCTGATATAAACCTTTAACAACATTGGAAAATATATAAAACTTAGATTTACAGTGGGTATTGTGTATTTGTATGTCAAAAGATCTGTCAGTCAGTTTAGAAGTGTTGGGAGGTTCCACATGTATGCTTAAAAGCTTAGTGGTAGGGATTGAATATTATACTTATAAAACCCTGAATAGTTTCAGCACTGTGCTACACTGGAGGAATTTCAGATTATATTCAAATATGTCTGCTGTTACATTTAAAACAGCAGTTCTTTTCTTTGATGTGTGACTTTGGCTTTCTTTGTGCAGAAAAAAAATCATGAAATTCTGTAGAATTTCCAAAACAGGTTACTGCATTTGTGCAATTTCTGCAGGGCTTTCTGTTTAAGCCTCTGCACAGTGGAACCTTTTGAAGATGATGAAGCATTCCCTCTGCAGGTTTTAAATAAACAAAATAATTAAAATTCACACAGTAAACACAAATCAAAACAGTAAACTTACAGTAAGTAAATAAAGTAAATAAAACTAATCTGCTCAGTAACTACAGTTCTATTACAAAAGCTTAATCCAAAATACAGTATGCATTTGCAAAAGCACACACAAGCGAACCATGCATGTTTGCACATTAACAGATATACTTTACATGCATGCATCAGGATTGTGCACAAATATTTATTTCCATTATGTCTCCCACATATAAAACCTTGTGAATTAGCTACAACCCCACATTTATTTACTAACACAAATACACACACCCACAAATGCACAACACAATGCAGAGCAGAAGAAGGAAAGAAACCCTAAGCTAGTGCTAGAGTCTTCAAATCTCTGCAGGCAACTGCATTATGCAACCAGTTAAATTTTTTTCACACTCAAATATTCATGATTGCCACTGAAATGCCATGATTCATGAACACCATGAGAATGAATATCAGAGGAACCACACGGCTCAGCTCTATTTTTAGAATACATACATGTTGTTTCATTATTAGTTCACAACGGCACTTTGACTGTGACAACCATATACAAATATGTAAAAGTGAATAAAACCCACCAAGTCATGTTCTGACTGTTGGTATTTTATCCCCTCAGGTTAAAAATAAAGGTGGCAGTTTGTGGATTGTTTAGAAATAACTGACACAATCTGATGTTTTGAAGCTACTGTTTAGCGACATTAACTAGTCAGAGGTTACATTATGAATCTTGTTGGAATTCATTTGTACATGTTCCATGATTATTATAACATTCTGAAAAAGTATGGCTGGGTGAGAGAACAGATCCCTGTATATACTGTAGACATATCTGTGCATTTTCACACACACTGTTTAAATTGAACTTATCAACAGTGCACCATAACATTTTAAATTTTGCTAAGAATCTGCTCTTCATATCAGTACCTCTAAATGCTCTACTAGAGGAACAGCAGTCATTAGACACCATGGTGACTGTTGACTTCAGATATTTCTGCATCTTCTTATCTTTACACACACACTATTTTTTCACCAAGGTTAAGCATTGCATCTGTTCTTCATATTATGAAATCCAGTGTTTTTCCACTCAGTTAAATTCCACCACCATGTCCAGTTAGAATTCATCTCAGAAGGACTGAAACCATAATTCACTTAATTAGCTCCCATGCCAATATGAACATGGGTATACAGGGTATGTGCTGCTTGTGGATATGCAGTGCATGGAGATGGTCAAAAAATAAATGGGGCTGTTGCCTAGAGTAGTATTTTAGTGCAGCAGAACGAAAATATAGCACCACTTCTATTTAAAATAAAAACAAAAAAAAACAAATGAAATTCAAGTACTTGTATGTGTTAGTTGGGGTTCTTCCCATTGATGTGACCACAGCTACTTGAAGACCAGCCTCTAGTGGCTATTGGAGGAAGTGCTTCTGTAGAAACATCTGAACTGGCTTCAGCCTTCATGGTGGTTGCTGCTTTCTGTGATGAACTGACATCCTCTTTAGACTTTATCTTCTTCCTGCATCATAGGAAACATATTTAAATTCTCTCTTACTTTGATCTCTCTCTTAGTTTCTATGTCTCCTCTTCTCAAAAACACAGATGTTTACTTGTGAATGCATGCTAAACATACACATACTGTACAAAAAGCGCTGTGGATGTGAGCAAATAGGGCCATGGAGCGGAGGCGGACCACACAGCAGCAGCAGCATCGCTCTCACTTGTCAGTTTACATAACACTGATTATAACCCTGAGATTTAGTCAACCAATATGCAACAGTTTAGTTTGGCCTGGGCATTATAATCTCACTGACCATCTGCTTCACCGCTTAGTCGCATTCCTTCATGGGTTTTACTTTGTGAAACTGTGCCCTACTGGCACTCAAGCAACACAGAGTAAAACAATCTGTTTCATTTTCTTTTAAAAAGTCTTTTAGTCTGGAATGTTGTCTGGTCTCTTTAGTTCTAATCAGCATTTTTAACAATTAGTGCAGGGGTTATTTTGCTCATACAGTATTTATAGTGTTATTTAATTACTAATAATGATGCAACTCTTTTGTTTTTGCTATTGTTTTTTTGTAAAGCACTTTAATCTGTTGCATATCCCTTGTATAACCAATTTTTTTATCAATACTGAAATTGATACATATAGAAATATTTAAAAAGTAAAACTGGTGTATTTGATATATTATTGGTATGGTGACATTTGCCTTCCTGAGATCAATGAGATACTTTGCCCATGGGAACACTCAGTGGTAAATCCATCTACATCCAGTTTATGTACCTTTTCACAGTATGTCTCTATATATTATAACCATAGATAGATCAGTTCTCAAAGAGGCACAAACCACTGGTTGCAGCAGGAGTGTCACAACACTAAGGTTAGTGTTGTACTATATATTGTACTAATGGTACATCTGTTGTCTGGTAACGATCAACTGAATTTTATAGTCCTCTATAACTTCCTCTACAATGGTCCTTGCTCCCATACTATAGAGTGCTGGAGGGATGATGATTTGTATGAGCCAACCTTGAAGATAGCATCACCCTGATTCCTTTGAGAGAAAGCCAGTGAGATTTTCCCATAGGGATTTTGGATTATTACAGAAAATATGCTCAGTGACAAAGTTTTTTTCACTTCACAAGTAAATGCCACTTTATGATTTTTGAAGTCCAAATACAACAGCCAGAAGTTAAAAGCTATTTGTTGGGCAATAAATGAACTACACCAAGGTCCTATGATCCTTTCCTCTTTAGCATGACCTGATCTAGCTAGTGGCTGTGTCAAATAGTTAGACTACTGTAGTTTGCAAGTGCACGATATGGTTTAAATACAGCAAGGCTATAAAAGCAGAGTAGGGAGTACAGTACACTGTATTCAGAATGATGATGTTGAATATCACTTTTTAAGACATGTAAAAGCTCCAAAAGCCACTAGTGGGGTATTTACTGGTGTACTGGTTTGGAGTAAAACCTGAAAATGTACTGGCCTTGTGTTAGCCGCAGACCTTGTTTCAGGAATCTGTCCCAAAATCCATTGACTCTGGGGAGAGGGAACGGAAAGTGCAAAAATGCTGTTTCAGTTCTGGGTCTTAGGACTCACTATTATGGCGCTCTATTTAGTTTTTTTGTCCTGATATTTCCTCTGATGCTGATTACAAGTTAGGTTTTTGAAAATAATAGATCATAAACTCTCTTCTTTCTCCAGATGCAATGAAGAAAGTGCAGTGTAGCACCCTTTTTGCAGTTATGAGGAATGATAGTTCCTCTCAAACATCCCACTGATCCCGAAATAAAAACAGAGTGAGAGATGGAGATGTTTTCTGATTGTTAACACAAGATAATGAAACACTGAAAAGGTGGCGTTATCAACATGTGGGCTGAGAAATTCAGTGAGACTGTTTGCTGCCTTTGCTTCTGGAGGTGGAGGAGTATTGTGCGTGTTTGTGTGCGTGCATGTCTGAGTGATAAGAGAGAGACACTGGTGGTGTCAAATTGGGCATACATGTGTGCATGTGAAAGAGAGATTTTTCACACATCTCCTACCACAATTCAGTCATTCAGGAAAAGAGTCAATTTGTATGAAGATGCTATTCTGGGTTGCTGCCACAAAAAGTTGCTTTTTTGCACACAGCGAAGACTGGCAATGTTTCTTTTTGACTCTTATCATTGTGATTAATGCCTTAAGAGTTGTTAGCATATTTCAGTGTGTCAAATAGTAAAATATGCTGACCAGTGACCTGCTGTACATGCTCCTATATCAAATGAAGAAAGCATATCCTACAAAAACATGGATTTTTACAATTAATTTATGTACAGTACTTCTTTCTGAAGATCACTCTACTGTGCTCAGCTGTTTCAAAACTGTATAAAGATACCCTCTGCAGGAAAAGAACAACTGGATTCTAAAATATAATATCGGTATTAAGGCAAGGGAGAGTTGAAGTCATAGCCACATGATTCCTGGATTCTGTTCTTCCAAACAAAAATCATCAGTTCATCTCTTGTTGTTTGACAGACACAGACCTACGATTACCCCTCAGAACAGGAACAGAAGTGAAAAAACTTAATAGCTGTTTTTGTCTTAGCACTCCGTCTACCGCCCAGAACACATTAGAATCAGAATAAGCTTTAATCTCCAAGTATGTTGAGCATACAAGGAGTTTGTCTCCGGCACAGAGCCTCTCAGTCTGTTTCAGGCAGCAGACAATAGAATAGTGCA
>NW_018127922.1:506435-514863 GCF_001952655.1 Monopterus albus | reverse complement strand
TTCAAGCTATCAGACTGGTGCATGTAGAGGTACTATTTACAATTATTGCCCTGCGGTGGCTGCCGAATCCTGTTTCTTCAGTCATAGTTAAGTGTTCAGCAAAGTCACTTTTCTTCAGTCATAGTTAAGTGTTCAGCAGAGTCACTTCCTGGGGGAAGACGCTGTCCTTGTGTCTGGTTGTCTTGGCGTACAGTGACCTGTAGTGTCGTCCGGAGGAGAGGAGTTCAAACCGTTTGTGTCTAGGGTGTGAGGGGTCTGCAGAAATCTTCTATGCCCTCCTTTTGACCCGTGAGGTGGACGGCCTCCTCCTTCATGGAGGGCAGGCTGGCACTGATGTTTCTTTATTTCTGCCGTCTTTAAAAGAGACAAACAGCTTATACTGTATATTGGTGAAGTACACCTCTTTATTCACTAGTGAAACATGTTATATGAAGCTTCTACCCAGATTTAGAGATGTTTATACACCGATTATTGGCAAAGAAATAGGATCTTTTGCACTTTATTTTGAATTTATGAGCCAGCCAAAGCCCTCCAGTTGGTGACCTAGTTGCAGGCATTTGGAATCAAAATGTACTATACAAACATCTAGTCTCCCCACAAAAGCTCCCTTTTACTTATACCAGTTACATAAAGGAGACAACAATATACTGAGACTGTTAAATAAAACAAAAACACTCCTCATAGTTGCTATAAATAATGTCCTTATTCTACACCCACACTGCAGCCCTGTTTTCAGTGTTGACATGCATTATTGCCAGGAGTCTTATAAACAAGATTGTGGGTTGTTTTTTGTTTTTTTTTGCGGCTCTCTAAGAAAGGTACAAGTAAACAAGTTCTGCTGCTGTGACATAAAAATGCAGTGGCGTACAGTGAACGCAAACTGTGTGGAATATGTGTTGAACCCACATGTCCCCTAGCTTTGTGCTAGGTGATATCATCCATACTTCGCCGTTCACATTCAAGGTTGAGTGCTGTGTAGCGAAGACTGATATTAGTGCATGTGATGTGGACCTAAATCGACAGCACTGACTCATCAGTGTTGTGTGTGTGTGTGTGTGTGTGTGTGTGTGTGTGTGTGTGTTGACATGTGTAAGAAAAACCTGGGAAATGAAAAGTCTGTAACCAGCCCTGTTGAGTTTCATAAATTTAAATAAAATTCAGATCATATGTTATATATCTGTAAATAGTGCTTACCGCCTGTGTGTTTAGGCCACACTAGCTTGTCCCAAATGCTTTTCAACCTCCACCAAATGTTCATACAGATCCAGAGCTAGTTGACCATGACTGATGAAAGTCCACAGACCATACCAGGTGAGATTATCATAGGAGCTTATGGAAGTACAGTCATAAGGTGTGGTCGTGGATAAGATGGCTGCATTGGATGTATTAGTGGCACATACCACAGAATGTAGGTTCACGTTCTCCTACACATCAGTCCCATTTTTGATAAAAGGCTCAGCTCAGGCTGAAAAAGTGTGACAGGTCAGAGAGTCGGTCTTATGGTTTTTATATTGTCAAAAACCTGTCAGTAAGCATGCAGTGCAAAAAAATCCTAGTACTTCAATACAAGCAAACATTTAAAATGCTTCACAGGATACCCTTGGTAATATGAAAAACATATGAAGCCATTTTTCACCAAGAAAAATGAATAAATGACCATAAGATAGACACTTGGATCCAGACTTGATCTAAACTTACGATAAGTTTTTAACTGTGACTGCTGTGAATTGGTTTGAAAACTGGGTTGTTAGAGTAGTTGGTGTGGAGGTGTTCCTCTCACATTCATTGATATTAAATATTCAGATGTAACATGTTTAGTCTGAATTTTTTAAACAAAGTTTTGTAGGAAAAGCAAAGAATCTGGTGGGGTTTTTTTAACCACAAGATGCAATTTAGCCAGGATGTTTGAAATTAAGTTTAACTGTTTTGTCTGTTAGGAAAATGGATATTTGAGCAACTTTTAGACCTGTGAAAGAAATGTGTATTCGCTTTTCAGAGTTTGATTGCATCGCTGTATATCTCACAGGCCCTGAAGCCAATATTGTAATGCTCAGTTTTGTCTCCCTTTGTCCTCTGGGCTTCCTGCACCTTTGGCATTTCTCAGACTATGATTTGGAGTTGTCATGTTAATGCTTTTTCTGACCTCCAGGGCCAAGACATCAATCTCTGAAGAGGGAATATATTTGTGTTGGACACCTGGGGCATTCAGTTTGCTAAGATGACCTGTCCACTTTGTGATGATGGCACTTGTGTCAAAGTGGGTGGCAAATTCCAAGACACTGGGGTTAATTTAACTTTCAAGATGATGGTCAGGCTTTCTCTGTGACAGTGCTGTTCTTTCACCACTCCTTTATGGTTATGGTAAATATAATTTGCCAAGGAGCGTTTGCTTTGCTTTTTACTCCTTCTTCAAGCAAAAGCAAATTAAGAAACAGAGGATGCTCCATCAGGCCCCATACCAAAATCAGGTGATGGGTCTTTTCTACTTCCCATCCCTCTGGCATTGCTGTAGCAATGTAGGGATTGACGCTTGTAACTATTTTTGAAAGCAAATAAGTGGAAAGGAAGTCGTCCATTTATTTACATGTTGGCTTGCAGCTGATGCTCTCACTGAGAGCTTTTTAAAATGGGCAGGGAATGGTTCAGTGCCTTGCCCAGTGACAGTGTGACAGGGTTAACGCGTCGGCTGCTGAGAGGATGGATCGGAGTTTTAATTCTACAAATATTTTCTCTAGACAGAGCTGCACTGGAGGTTAATCCTCAATAGACACAGTCCAATCATTAGTGTCCCAGTCTACACATAAGATCAAAACTGGTTTTAAGTATGTAGTGTGTTCACACCTACGAGTATACTCAGAAAATCAGTACACACTTTTAAAAACACTTTAGTTTTGACTGTGTAGTTGATGTATGCTTTTGACCCAAAATGAAATGTTAAAAAGGAAATTGAGGACCTACTCATGGCTTGAATTACTCTACATACAGTAAATAAAGCTGCAGTGGTGAAACAACTCTAGCAAGTTATTGAAAAAAATGTTAAATGCTACCTCTGTGAATTTTCATGAACCTTTGTTCAGCAAAGACATTTTGGCAAGTCACAGTAGGAAAAGCACCTGTGAAAAGAATAAAATTAGCACTGCCTAGATTTTGTTTAGCTGTTTCATTTCATAGTCCCTCTGACTGGGGCCACTGAGCAGTGTTCCTGGGAGCTCTTGAACAGCTAGCATGTTAAAAGTGGCACAGACAGATCAAAAACAAAATGCATCTTCACATTTTATATTGTTGTTTATACTTTGTTGACCTATTTCCAAGCTCCTAGGCCATTAAGTTTGTCACTAAAATAAATATTTAACTAGAACTCCATGAATATATAAAACCTGTGACCTTTATATTACTGATTAGTCTGTCAAAGTTAAATTGCCTGGAAGTGATGTTTTGCTGGGGTCCATTGTTGGCTGATGACAGCTGTGCTACCGAGGACTATGCTTTCTTTTGTTTGGGTCGAGTGTCAGGCCTAGAATGATATGTGCTGATGTAAAATATGTCAACTCAACACTGGCCTGAAGGTTCTTCTTGGAAGCTATTTACTCGAGCACCGTCAGCATATTGGACCAGACTGCACAACCTGATGTGTATTTATATGGGAAGCAATCTCTGCAGAGCAGGCCATCCATGTCAGGAAGCCATAGAATAGAAGGTTTGGACTTTGAGGCACAGCATCTTCATCATTATTGTTGTTTACCAAAAAGTGCACTACATCTCTGTACCTGTTTTTTGCCTAATCAGTTTCCATTATCATTTAAACTTGCTTTCTTCTCCACTCTCACGTGCAGTCTGTTCAGCACTGACCAGGTTCATGTGCCTCCCTTCTCATTTCTTTTCTCTGGCAACCCCCTCTTTTCACATTTTCACCTTTTATCCATCCATCCATTCATCCATGACTCTTCTTCAGCCATGCTGTAGACATTCATCTGTCTATCCGGCCAATCCCTTATCATCCTCTGACAGTGTCCATTCCATCCAGCTATCATTTCTTACTCTGAATTCACATGTCCTTTTACAGTATATGTATCTGCTTCCTCATTCATCCCCTGTGCTAATTTATCTTCTCCCAGCTCAGTCTTTGCTCAGCGCTCTGCCTTACTAAATCACTCTGGCTCCATTATTTGCTTCCTATTCTTCACCTGTCATGTCTTCTTCACTCCATTTTTCTGTCCCTTCTTGCCTTCTTTCTTTTTATTATACGGGAAGATTTTTTTTTTTTTAGTTCTCCCCCCAACAAAAGACTGATTTTTCAGTTTTCTTTCTCAATTTTGGTTTTGGTGTTGTTCTTATAAACACTTTCCCTCTTCCTCCTCCTCTGCAGTTTCTCCTTAAGGCCACCCCTGCAGCCTTACCCCTGTCCCTGCCTTGATCTTATTTTCACACATTAGCTTGCCTTATTGCAGGCTAGATTCCTCTCACATCTGTTACCTGGGTCTTTCTCCTGTTACTGTGTTATTCTGTTCTAATCCCTTTCATCTTTTTGGTCCCTTTTCCCCGCTAATGCTTTCACCTTTAACATTTGCCTATGTGTCGGTCTTCCAAACAGCATTATTTGTCATTCTGCATCACCCCACCATTGCCTGTCTTGCCAGCCTTTTTCATGCCCCTACCAGCTTCTCTCTTCCCCTAATGGACATGTACTTATCTTTCATTTCCCCTTTCCTCCCTCCCTCCTGCTGTTCTTTTTATTCAATCCAACATGCCACCTAGTGTGCGCTCCAAAGTCTGACTTGGGGTAGTTAGATTATTTACAGATTTTATTTCCATGTAGTATTAGTAAAGCTGTAATTTTTAATTCTGCAAATAAAGTCCACAAATACATTTGCTAAATGTATAAAAGAAAACTCTGCTTTATGTGCTCATCAATACATGTCTTTAAGCAGTCTTTTTAAGGGGCCTAGCTAGGGGATGATTCATAAATGAACTCATGAGCAAGCCTGTTTTGTGACAGTGGTGTTGATTACTGTATAACACTATCACAAAATGTTCTTTTTGCAGCATGTCAAGCCACATTATGCCATAACGTGTTACGCAGTAGGGAAGCATTATGACATAAGCTTTATATTGCCAGGAAACAAAACTGTGTAATTAATGTGAGGGAAAAAAACTATCTTACTCACACTGTAAGCTCATCAAGATTTATTTAGATTTTGCTTTCAGCTTGGTTGTGTAAAACTACCCACTGGCTGGAAACGTAACTTTTACATAAGCTCCACTGGAAATAGTCAGGCGTCAGTGTATGTTATTGATTGAGCTTACATGTTTATGGTAAACAATCATTTGAAATCCACAAGATCATTAGAGTTATTGCTAGTCAGAAGTACATTATCATGTTGTTTCTTTATGTTACAGTCAATTTATTATACTAACTACTACTATTACAGTTTTTTTAAGCATTATGGGTGGTACTGTACAGTACATGTAAAACACAACAATTACAAGTCCTAAAATTGTCTGTCTCTGTGGTGTGTTTTAGTACAGTCTGTAAAAAGAGAAACTACTTTTAAATTATTTAATTGTGTCTGTGTTTGATTTCTCTTTAGAGTAGTGTGGGACATTGTTCAAATGCTTTTATCAAATACAGTGTTGCACAGACTTTTTATCAAAACCACAGTGTGAACATTTCCCTTGGGGTGCACCATACAGATCTGTGGTCTAGTTCCTGGCATCGGTAGACTCAGTTGCAAGTTCCAACACAATCAACAGTGTTGTGGGTCTGAAGCCAGGGAGGGGTCACGGCAGTGACAGAGAGTTTAGTGGGTACAGGGAATATTGAATAAGAGAAACTGCATACAAAAAAAACAAACAAACAAAACAAAAAACTACAGAACCAATACTAGTTTGCCTTCTAATGTACTGTATATAACCTTAAACATCTAGAATTGTACATGTAAACTAGATAATGTTTTATCAAAAAATAGCATCAGAGTGTATGGAGACTTTCCAAATGTGAGCCATGTTGTGAATCTCTGCAGCCAAACTGTCATTAATTAAACTTATTCAGTTTACTCAGTAAAGATTGGTTTTTTAATGCCCAAGAATGCAATAAATGCAGTATGTTTCTGCTCCTTCAGCTTAGTTTACTGTGAAAATACTGTGACTATAAACCAAGGCTTAAAAACCAGCACTGCCATAACACCATATATATATATACAGCATGTACAGTTTGTTTGTAATACAAGTCCATCTGTCGACATTTGTTGCAACCTTGGTAGAAGACTTTATGTAAGTAGTTGCTTTCAGCTTTGGACACCCCACACCCATGATGATCAGAAAGGTCACCATGGTGAGAAATTACCCAGAAAAATATCTACAGTATGTGACGTACAGACTGTAAACACTCTTAGCTGGACATGTTATGTAACTGTGACCCAGCTTTCTCTGTGCTGCAGGAGTCAAGGATTCGTGGAGCAGAAAAGGCCAACGTGTTGATTAAAAGGACAAATTAAAAGGGCTTTATTTTACTGCCCTTTTAAACTGTCACTTTTTGCCCAAGAGACACGTCCTAAATTCATGTTTGGTAAACCCACACTGTGCTATGAAACAATTTAATTCCACAACAGAGAGTTGTTACTGTTCCTCACCTGCCATTTACAGTGATAAGCAATGGAGGCACTGTGGTTGAATAGAGTGTATGTATCAGAAACTGCCTGTGTTATGGGATTGGTTATTGACTCAGGATATGTTTACTGTGGCAGTGTGAGCTGTGAAATCATTTGCTACTTTTTATGTTAATGCGTTTCGTACAGATAAACTGTTCTTTAGCGAGCTTCGAAAAAACCAAAGATTGTATTTCAAGTATGAAAACATGATAACATCTGGTAAATGTTCAGACAGCTGTGTATGACTCACACTCTCACGTGCTCCAAAGATACACTCTCTTTTTATACACAGCTGATTTAGGTTTATGCATGAATTGATAAATAGAAAAAAAAATTGCAATTTGGCAAATGGTGAAATCTAGGATCCTGCAGATTCAACTCGGCTGCAGAGATAATGGAGTGACTATGTAGGCTAGCAAAAACTGAAGCACACAGGTATAATATGCAGCCACTAATCACTAATTATAGCCTGTCTGTTCTGTGTGTTTTAATGGACAAAATGTTTTTTGTAACTGAGGGGAATAAAGCCCTGATAGACAGCAAAAATTCAGACCCTCCCCTCAGCAAAGATAAAAACTACAACAGGCACGCTTTGCATGACCTTTCCTTTTCTACCAAAAAGAAGCATTATGTGTTTTTATTGTATATAATAATAGCCAGTGCAATGCTCAATTTATTTTTGTATTTTATGAATACATTCTTCAGAAGTGGATTTTAGTTCAGCTGCACAGCCCAGGATGTTGCTGCATGAGTGAACATGCAGATCCTGTATGACTATAACAGCAGCAGCTGGTATGAGGTGTGGGACAACCGACTCAAAGTTAGCTGAGGAACAGATGGACCAGCTGGTCTCTTCTGGTGGGTTACCATGGTAATGGAGATTTGACCTTATTTGTGTCTAATATATTTACTGTCCCACCACCACACCAAATATCCGTGTTTATACACACATACTCGCATCCACTTAAAAATGCATTAAAAAAAAACACATATTTATATTTGTTAGCCCACGCACACATGTACACATGTCCTGTAAATTCAGGCCGCATCCGCTGAGTCACTGTTCTCACTGTCTAAGTCACTGTTGCCTCTTGTTGTTCAACTTGCTTATTAAGCCCAGGGGAGGGCTCTCGTCTTCCTTATTAGCATAGGTTCTGGCCACAGCATGTAGGCTGTCATCAATCTTCCACTTAAGATATGCAAACTTGGAGCACAAACATGCAATAAACAGCCAGACAATAGAAGAGTGTAGGTCAGTTGTAGAGTTTTGCTTGTATATCTCCTTTTTTCCCAAAAATTTTAAGAAATAATTTAAACACATTCCACTTTTTTATGTCTACTTTTGTTTTATATGTAGTAGTTCACATGATTTTGTGGCTGTGTTTAAAGAAAGGGATTCACTGTTTGTGAGGCAAAATTGGCTGGTGTCACCTCTGTTGCTACAGTACATGCTAATGCTTCATAAAGTCATAAAGGAGACATTAAGTACTATTTGTTACACCCATTAAGGATTTGTGTGCCCATTTCACCGTTGCTATACAATGGACCTTCATAGACTTTATTTCTGAGTTGATTAGCTTTGTTTACATTCCTCCGTTACTGGCAACTGAACTGGCATCAGTTTGGTCCTTGCTTCTTTATGGCCTATAACAAACCCCCCCACCCCCACCCCAAAAATAACAACACCAGAAAGGCTAAATAGAGTACATTGACTTCAAAGAGGACTATATGCTAATTAAGTGCATGAAACCCATTTGATATATAGAGATGTTTTAAGCCAA
>NW_018127922.1:494988-506295 GCF_001952655.1 Monopterus albus | reverse complement strand
ATGTACCAAAGTAAAAACAAAAAAAAATGCAAACAATTACATTCCGATCTATTACACATGGCTGCTGTCTTATTTCAGGTTATGTGCATTAATGGTACATGCTCTGTAGTATAATGTAGAATTTGAGGTCACATCCAGCTGCTCCCTCTGTAGGTATGGATCAGCTTTTCACCACTATGTTCTCCTCTCTCTGTCTCTCTGTCTCTCTGTCCTCTGCTGTAATCCAGTGGATGTCTTTTGCCTAAAGTGCAGGGTCAGGAGTAAAACCACACTTCACTTTTTGAATGAATGCATGATTTAAGTGCACCAGTTTATGGGCAGGAGTTACATCACTAGACAGCTGAGAAACCAACAGTACTGATTAAGTGTGTCAATGAAGTTTGAATACAGTTTACCCATTTAGAGGTTTGAGTGACTATATGCCAAAAAACACTAGGGTCATCTTAATATCATCTTATACAACAGCTTTGCAATATCATCATTGGAAAGTTTTTAGATTGTGTCAGACAGTTGTTGAATCAAATCTGTTGTTAATTTATAGTTTGTAGTTGTGGAGTAATGGATTGTAAAATATCCCTGTTACCACCAATATATGCTGTACATGTCAGTTAGATGACTAGGGAATTTCTTCAAATTTGGTACAAATGTCCACTTGGACTCACGGATGAATTGACTAGATATTGGTGGTCAATGATTTTAAATTAATTAACTCACCTTTTTAACTTGCTCAAATGGTATTTTGAAATTTGTACTGTGTGAAATGTATTACATATGAATCTACAGCAGATAAATTAAGACTCTCCTCATCTTTCGTATGAAAGTACAGAGTTTTGTGCAAAACATGTTTGTGAAGGTGGTGAGCAACACTGCAAGAAATAAAATAATAAGTCTGAATGTTGATGAGTGCTGTTGGGTGTTTTGGAAATATAATTAGAATGTGAGTAATGCAAATAAAGAAACACATGTCTATTCATGAGTAAATGTTTAGAGGAGAGTGCAAGCTTGATGCAGAAGTTAAGATATGACCTTACACCTACAGCACCAGCGTGGGAGACCCAACCATTGGTGCTCTGCCATCTTCTCTACATGCTGCAATTGACCTTTTGTAATAAGAAAAACTTGGTTGCCATGGTATCATGAGAGATTTGAATAATATGCTTGGAGGTGTTGCTATGTAGATACTTTATACAGACCAGCTGAATGCTGCAAAGTGCACACTCTATCTCCATGCCTACGCAACAGTAGGTTGTGTGAACTGCCAAAAGTGGCTAGAAAATCCTTTTTAGGTTCCACGTGGTGGTGTATGTTGCTTTCTGTTTTGCACGAGTATTGTATGGCATGGGGGTGGCATGGTGATGCAGTGGTGAGTGCTGTCGCCACACAGCAAGGAGGTTCTGGGGAGTCTGCATGTTCTCCCTGTGCCTGTGTGGGTTGTCTCTGGGTACCCCGGCTTCCTCCCACAGTCCAAATACATGCATGTTCGGTTGATTGATGACTCTAAATTACCCATAGGAGTGAATGTAGGTGTGTGTAGTTTTCTGTCTCTGTCCGCCCTGTGATAGACTGGCAACCTGTCCAGGGTGTACCCCGCCTCTTGCCCAATGCCAGTGGGGGTTAAATAATTGACAAATGAATAAATTTTATTGCAGAGCATAACATGTAGTTTCACAAAAATTGGATTTTAAAAGGATTATGCACTCTGAATAAATGTGAACAGCAGCGAAATTTCTTTTTTTTCACCCCCTTGACACCAAATTTGCCAGAAACATCAGAAAATTTTTATCTCAGAGTCATTAAAGCTCATATTACACATACACAGACATTTCTCACACAAACAAAATAAAAAGGGCCTTGGAACCCTGAAATATGCCTCAAAATTAAGTTTTATTCTTATGTATAAACATCACCAGGCTGAAAGAGAACAAAATCTGTGAAACACACTTTAACTCAAAACTTTGCAGTATACAGGACAATATAGGTTTTCCTCAAAGACCATGCATAGTAGCTGAAGTTGGGGACAATCTTAAAGGTGTATGCAAAAAGACCAAGGAGTCTTTCAACTCATTTAAATGTTATTTTCATTTTGAACCCCCCACCCCCATTCATCAGAGATATTTCATAAAGTGGTATATTCACCAACCTCTACTTTTTAAAGACAAATCATGCAAATATATTTTGATGATTTTCAGTAAGTTTCCTATACTTTCCTACTCTTTAATTTGATTATACTCAGCTTTACTTTTTCATTTTAGAAAATATTTTTCAAATCCACTTTCTTTAGTTATTTTGTATATTTTGTGAGCAGCTACATTTGTACATGTAAGTTCGTAAGTGGAGGAAACGGCTTATGTGACAACATGAGGCAAGCTCGGCGTCTCAGGCCGATGTATTCATTATTTCACCGGGTATATATGCTTGAAAATAAACTGGCATGGAGCGGGACCTTGTATTAGCTTTCTCATTTTAGGTTTTTGAGGATTATGATAGCTCTGAGATTCTAATTTGCACCTGTATTTGATCTTACACTGAGATACCCACTGTAGTTCTTCATTTGCCCAGTGTGGCGTTTCCAATCCAGGAGTGCGTGGAGTGCCGGGGTGCATCAAAGGAGGTCATTTATCACTGGTTCTGTGGTTATTTTTAACCATCCCCTGTGTGCAGGTCTAATCAGAACATGATGCTCCTCATCAAGTTAACCAGGAATATATTTTCATGAAATGAGACTGGGTATCTACATATACCCTAACATAAGGTCAATTACACAAGAGGGTTATGGGGGCTAAATGCAGATTAGGGTTAAGTTTTGTAATTTGTCAATTAATGTCTTAGAATCAGAAGAGATTGAGATTATTAGTTACTTCCTAAAAGGGCAATAACCCAAACATTTTCTTGTAGATTTGAAATCCTTATTTTGTGGAAATAAAGTAAATCATCATTACTCAAAAATCTGATTTCAGGATAAGCATAAATTCTCCACATCTGGGGAAGTCACCGGTGCTCACCTGCATCTTCTGTTCATTACTAAGTAAGCACCTCACTGGTATTATGCCAGAATAATATCTTTTTAGAAAATAACAGAAAGTCGCCCCAGCTGTGATCAGCTCCTTCAGACCACATTTACATTTCACACAGTAATACACAGTATAAATATCACTAAAATAGGGAGGATTTCTGAGGATTTTCACCTTCGGTGTCTAAGAGATAGACTGAATAAGGGCCAGAAATGCCATAGTGGTTAAATGCTCTCTAAAGCACTACAGACCCATATTCTTCCATATATTCAGCAGATGAAATGTGAGATGCCTGCTGGCTGTGCCATTCAAGATACTCCACATCAAGTCAAACCTCCTAAGCATTGTTTCAGTGCATTGTATTGCACTGCCACTGAGCAGCAAATGGAATTGGAGGTTTATGTGCATGAAACCACACTACATCTAGCAGATGAAAAAAAACCAAATGACATGAGAGTCAGCCGGCATCTCCACACAAAACGCCACGGCCAGTGTTTCTGTGGCTCTGTCACGCAGTGAGAAACAGAAAAAAATAGTCTGAGTATGTTTTTCTGTGTGGCACTCAGCGTTCTCGGGTTATTGGCCGGTTTGTGGCATTGTGCTTCTTCTCAAGCAGCAGCTTAGAATGTTAGATATGTGAGAGCTGGAGTTCTGCTTGTGAGCCCCTTTTATTGATTCATCTTTTAAATGGGTCCCCATCCCCCCTTCCTCTTTCTATTTATTATATCGCACTACATCTGGTTCTCTTCACAATCCAATCTTTTCAGTTTGTTTCTAACTTTACGCTCAACTCTACAGATTTGCATCTTTCCTCTCACCTTCCTCTGTCTCCTCTCTGCCTCTTCCCTCTGTCCCTTCTTCTGTTTCTCTATCTTCTTCTCTCCTGATTTGATGGTGTGGAAAGTTGATGAATCAGACTGCATGTGACAGTCTGGCATTTGAGCAAATATAATGTAGTTAATATAGTGATCGAAGTGGAACAGCACTGAGACATACAGTAGCTATACTTTTGCCCAGCTACCTTCGCTCCCACTGCTGATAGTGTGTATGTGTGTGTGTGGGTGTGTGTGTGTGTGTGTGTGTGTAAACAATTTTTTCTGGGGGTCAAAGCAGCAGAATAAGCTGCCTTCCTTTTCGCTGCCTACACATATCATCTTTGGTCTAGCAGTAATTCCTTCAAGAGTTCACATCACCCATGACCATGAAAGCCAAGCAGCCTCACTGGATGAATTCAAGTGATAGATACTCCATACATTTACCTCCCACCATGGTGTTAGACTTACAGGGAACAAAGTGTAGATGCTTACAAAATTCACGTTACATATGTATAATAGTTTCTAAAGTGGTGGGTAATTTTAATCAATTCTGAGCCTAAACTTTGTTTGGTGCAAAAAAAAAAAAAATGTGCAAAAATTTATTGTGCCTGACACTTGGCATCCTTCCCTCTTCCTTATTCAGGCTCGACCCTGCATCTAAAATTGATGTTTGATTTACAGTGACGCTCTGTGTTATAGTACCTTAACCTAAGCGTTACACTTTTTTGCCTTTCTTGCTTCAAATAATTTATTATAAAATGTTTTCCTCTGATGAATCACTATATAAACATTTGAAACTTTTTGACATTATTTTATTAAATTATATTAAAAAAAAACTCCAACTAAACAGAGGTTCTTCTTAAATGGTCAGTAAACTTGAGGCCTTATCTTAAGCATGATATGGAGGGTTTTTGTGCCTTTATTATAGATTTCACTGTAGACCATGTAATTATTCATTATTGCTGAGCTGTGGGTGTTTCAGTTTTTGCATTGGTATAAGTATGTGTGCTGTAATTCTCTGCATATGTGTACATGCGTGAGCATGTGTGTGCATCGCATTAAAAGACATCAAGATATTTCTACATGTCAGTCTTTGTGTGCATGTGGTGACAGTGTGCACTCAAACTGTGATTTTCGCTGTGCATGTAAAAACATATGGTGAGTCAGTGTGTAGGAGTTGAACGTCAGTGTGTCTGTGGGAGGAAGGAGAGTGAATAGGAGGTGATGAAGAGGAGGTTGTGCACCAATAGGTGGCACTCTACCCTTTTGTGATTGGTTACAGTGACCCAGACTAACACAGGTCTGGAAGCACACGCATTTGCATCCGAGCAGTATAGGATGATACAACTTCCTTTTCTTTCACTTCTGTGCTTATTTCTGCCTGCTGGCTGCTTTTAGTGTAGAGTAATGAAAGGAGAGTGTGATGGGATATACCACTCTGTGTGGATGAATAGAGAGTCAGGGTTAGTGGGTCGCTTTTCTTTGGGGCTAAATGCATGCCTTTATGGAGAAAGAAACCGACTGACTCAGGGCATGCATTTCTTGTATATGTGTTCATATTTATATATAGCAAATAAAATCTGATTGTGTGCACGGTACACACACAAAGAATAGCATACTGAGAGTGAATTATGTAAATGTGCAAGTCAATGACCACCCACTACATCTCCAATCATATCATCACAAAGTTAAAGGAGTTACAATTACCTATTGCACAGGAGTATTCATGCATTAAAAGTAACACATTTAACTGTTTAGATTAAACCACTGCAGAATTCTACTGGAAAACAGACTGAAACAGTTATTTAGTAATGTAATTATTTTACAATTATTTTAATAAAAAAGAAGTTTCTCTCATGTCTCATGACAAAAATGGGGCAATAACATGAAGATAAATGCTCTTCTAAAAAGGCTCTCAGTGGTTGTTTCTTCACAATCTCACAACAAAACAAAATATTTTCTAAATTCAACAATGAGAACAGCCCCAAAGGTTACTGTATTTCTTATGACACAGTGTTAATTTTATAGAAAGAGACAGGAAGAAAGAAAATTATTTATATACATAATCTGGCTTTATTGAGCATAGTAATACACAATCCTGTGGAAAAGTGAGAAGGAGATCCTTTATTAACAGAGGACAAAATACCTCAATTTGTAGCTGTTGTCTTCATTGTGTACAAGGAGCAAATGTGGAGGAACTGTTAAAATATAAAAGTTGTGGTCTGTCATTCAGACTAGTGATAATGGTTAATGTGGTGGAATATGGTTGGAATACAAATAGCATCCTACAGAAATACTTAATCATATCCAAACAAAGTAAAGCATTCATTGTCTTTTAAATTGTGTCCACAAGTTTCTTGCAAGAAAAAGTGCATAAATGGAAAAAAAAGGATTAACACTGGATAATGAAAGAATCAACGAAGCCCACAGCTGTGGAATGAAACAGAATGACTAAAGGACAGTTTGTGGACAGTCAACATACTGTAGCAGTAGAATTCTACATTCTATCTGTTCTATCCTCTACATTCAGCAACCCTAACAAGCACATAAATGGTCAGATAACATGCAAGTGCAGGTCGGTGGTGCAGTGGAGTTGTCAGGTGGTCTCAGAGTAGCGCCTGGCATATGGGGCAGTAAGGACTGAGAGGCTTGGTCTCTTCAGCCTCTGCCTCAGAGACAGAGGAGAGGAGGTTGTTGATTGAAGTAGAGAATAATAGGATGCAAAGACAGTTCACATAGTCTGACACCATTGTTCTTTTAGTCCTCTTGTGTACATGTGGAAGAAAAACATGCAACAACAGGCCTTAAAATGAACAAATTTAGTACTCTGCTCAATTAACAACACTAGGAGTTTTAGTAGCCTAAGTACTCTTACCTTGGTTACACTGTAGCTGCCATGCTATTGTAGAAGATATTGTGAAATGATGAGTTTAAAATCCTTGGCACTGAAGGTAATTTGATTATTATATCAGTGTTGTTGAACTGAGCTCTATTATGTTCACAAGTCAAAGTGCTCATAAGAAGTACACAATGCAATGACTGAAGAGCTTCTTTCCCTTCTGGATTTTAAAATAAACATCATAACAGTATTATAAAGCCAGGAAACCATATCACTTGTTCATTACCTTCTGTACTGGAGTTAGGGCTGAATAAGAACACAGGGGCAATTTACAGCAATTGTACATCTTTTTTTAACATAAAATATATGGGGCAAAACTAAACAAACAGAGGAAGTACACTGTTTTCAAGACTACTGTGATCTTTTGGTGCAGTGTGCATCTCAAAAGGTGCCTGTGTTAATAAGAGACACCTTTAAGGAGAACATCCTCATGGATGATGGATGAAGCCAAGACATAATAGGCTTATTTTTAGACACTACATGGCTTTAACATGTCTGGCCTGCTTAACTGGAAACAATGAATATTCATATGCAAAACCACCTAAGTGGATTGTTAATGAGTACATTTTGGCATTTCATAAAATTGATTATGATGGGTTTACAGTACATTTCTAATATTTTCAGTTTTTTTATGAAAAACCAGAGCTATCATCATTTAACTCTACCACACTTTACCTCACTTGTTTACTTTCGCTGTTGCACAGAAGCTCCTTGCATGTCATACATTTTGTGGCTTGAACTAATTTCTCTGGCTTCCAGTTAATATCTATCAAACTTGAACATTTGTTTTCCCAGCAACATCTTCTTTTCTCTTGTCCTGTAGGCAGGTACTGTTTCTGTGATTCTTTTCTAAAAATGTAACCAGATGGATCACAGCTTTGAGCTCATCATTAAATCATGCAATGATAAAGTTTACTTGGAGGGAAATTAAGCCAATGAACCAAAAAAACAGAGTACTATGAGAAAAAAAAGAAGATTAAGAGCGTGAAACTATGAGTGAGCGAGTTCCTGCATGTCAGTCACACCAGATCCAGTCACGTCAGTGGGTGTCTTCCAAAAATCAAAAAAGGGAATGTGTCGTTTCAAACACACATGCAAATTTGCTATAGTGTGTGGAAATGTATGCATGCTGCATGCACACAGAAAAAATCAGGGCTGTGCCTGTTGTTCTGCAGCCTAACTAACTTGGCTAAAACCATCCACTCAGGACGGAAACATAAGACGGACACTGAAAAAGTGTTCTATCTTTTTTAAATACTGGGGAAGAGAAATAAAGAAATGAGAGAGACCTGTGTGAAATGGTTCCAGAGTCTGGGGCCCACAGGCTATAAGCTGGTCAAGTTGGCAACAGGAGCTGGTAGATCTGCTCTCAAAAACCTTTCCAAGGGAAAACTTAAAAGAAATACAATGCATTGAGGCGGCATAAAAGAGTGCTTGGCAAGCGTCTGTCATCTGTGTGTGAATGTCTATTTTGTGTGTGCATCCTTGCAGGTGTATGAAATTATGTGTGTAATTTCCAGGTCAGCAACATCTGGGTTTAGACTGGATCCCTGTAAGACAGAAATAACAGAAAGAAAGGCAGATTTAATTAAAAAACAAATACATAACTGTGTGCACTCTCTCTGTGTGTGTGTGTGTGTGTGTGTGTTAAGGGCATCCATGGAGATCAGAAGGGGCACCCTGCTATACTAATTAAGGGTTTTCTTTTAGGATTATGGAATATGTTTTATCGTATTTAAGCATATAGTTGTATGCAAACAGGCACCTACACACACCAACTCCACATCTGCCTGTACACAAACACAAACAAACATTGGTAAGATGTAACAGCATGTTGCTGTTCAGTCATCTTGTGAAGGTTGGCATTCATTCCAATGGCATTTAAAATTTGAATTTTTTTTAATCCCTCACTGGCAATGTTGTTCACAGAGACCTTGTGAAACTTGTCTAGGAGCCTCTGCCAGGTAGTTCACACCTCCACCTCCTCTGCCTGATGTGTTAAAGCAGGAGACAAGTTTGACAGCACCAAGAGCCATTTTCAGTCGGAGAACTCGCATGGCTGCTGGCAAAAACTGCCAGCTCTCTGTGTTTTGGTTGGTGGGTAGATGAGAAAGCAAGGACAGAGCAGGACACAGCAGGTATTGTGTGTCCAAGCGCTTTAAATGGCAATCAAGGGGACAAATTGAAACAATTTCTACAGGTTGTGCAGTATATGCTCATATGTGTTTCTATGTGTGGGTGTGAACACCCACTTTCCCTTGCACGTTGTATGCTCAGTTTGCACTAAAGGGTATTCGTATGCAACATTTGACACATGCATATAAACATGCATATTTTTCACTGTGAGATGATGTAAACATTTCAGCTAAATAATAGAGAGGCTGGTCATTGTATATTAATCTAATCAGCCGTAAGTGTCAAAACAATACTTTAACACTGTGTACATATTAAATTGCAGTATTGTAGTAAACCAGCTTTAAAACAGCCCATCATGTAACTACATGTAATTAAAGTAGTAGTTTAACAGCATGTTCCAGTAGCTTGCTCATTGTGATTCAAGTTGATCTGTTACTTTACCGTTTTTGTGTAGTTACTATAGGTAGTGAAACTTCAAAAGTTTTGGAGCCTATATAATTATGTAATTTTGTGTCATATATATATACATTGTCAATTTGTTTTGTTTTTTTAACAAAGTTTCTTTAAAAGTAGCTTTAGTTAAAAGTAGCTTTAGATTTCTCCCTAGAGTAGCTTTGCTGTAGTTCAACGTCTTCCAGTGTGAAGTATTTGGCAGCTTGCAAAGCTGTGCTTTAAAACTAGCTTCTCCAATACTCATAACATTTACCAGATCCCTTAAAAAGAACAACAACAACAAACAAATCCAGTGCAAACCAAACAAGTCTTACCAAGTGCCAACTAAAATATTCAAATCAACATAATGTCTAACTAAATAACTGCAACAGCTCTTATGAAATCGATGTGGCTGATTTCTTGTGCACTGTTTTTAAAATAACTGCATTAGAACAATTTTACATAAACAAATGAGAAATACGTAACTTTTGAAATGCCATATCTTTTCACTTGCCAATCTTTACTACTGACAGACTCTGAAATATTATCAAACTAATACTTTTACTCAAGAAATTTTAACTGTGTCCATTGTGATTAAAGTGAGTGTGTGGCTCTAGGGCACACTGACAGGTCATACACCTGCTGACAAACTCTGTTAGGATCTAGCAGAGACCTTCTGTGATTGAATCATTTCTCTTTAGAGGAGGCTGCCCTGCTATATTAACTTTATTTGCTCAAATAACCAGATGGCCAATTGGTAAAGAACACTATTAGATCAGACACTGGTATATGGTTGGATGATTAATGTTGAGTAGATGAGGTTGAGGGACACCACTCTACTTGGCCTGTTGTGCTGTCCTGTCCTAACAAAGAGCAGAGTACAGGCAGTTCACAGTTGGATAGAGGGGGATGATGGAGGAAGAGGGGGCAGAGAGAGGGAGACAGGGTGTCTAAGAGAGTTACACTGAGATAAAGATAAATAGAGAAAGCAATTGAGTGTGAGGGGTAGTAGGAGAGAGAAAGAGCATGGATATGCAAAGAGAAGTTTGAGATAGAGAGCGGTTTTCTTGTGTGATAACAAACACAGGCAGATGTATGAGCAATTCATTCATGCATGAAAACCCAAACTAGGTGACAAAGGAGGGTGTAGCAATTCCCATGAGGACACAGAGAAATATAATAGATATAACTGTTCATATCAGTTTACATTGGCCACCTTTGGTCCCTCTCTGCGTGGCCTGTAATTGATTGATCATTACCTCAAAGTTACGACTACAGCCCATTAGTCAAAAATAGAAATTGAGATGGAAACAGCATTTAGTTGTTTTTGATTTATAAGTAACAATGGGGAAGTTGTTTTTCAGGACTGGCACTCTGATGGGCAACAAAGAGGAGCAAGGCTTATCGCCCGCTGTATTCCCTCTGACACACATACACCAGACAGCCATCCAGCAACCAGTGAGCCAAGCAGCTGGGGCCCTTCATGGAAGGAAGTGTTTTCAGCAAATTTGTTTCCCTCATGTCTCCCCCTGAATGACGCTATTCATTAAAATTGCCTCCAGTTAGTAGGCACTGCTGCCATAGCACATTTATACACTTGTTCGCCTGCATCCTCACATAAGTAGAGACACACACATGAATCCACCTGCACACACACTCATGCAAACAGACACTCTTTTCTTCTGGACCAGTTCATCTTTGCAGGAGGGCCTTTTATAATAAAAGCAAAGCTACAGTACAAAGAGAGAAAGGGGGTCTGTTGCAGTGCTGCTATCTGCTTTCACCTAGGAGCACTGGAGCTGTGTACCTATTTCTCTGGAGTGAAAAGGACTGCCCGCTTTCATTTAATGGATGTAATGTTTGGATTAAGGTGGATCTAACACAGAATCAAAGGGTCGCTACTGTGGGTGGTGCTGTAAAAGTAGCATTGAAATGTAAATTGTTAACCGTGGAAGTGTGAAGCATTGCGCAGTGGATTGTGATTCAGCTGTGGCCCATATTACGGAGCAGGAAT
>NW_018127922.1:484496-494970 GCF_001952655.1 Monopterus albus | reverse complement strand
AGAGCAGCTATTCTGGTTTGTAATGCTGACATTTTATTAGTGGTAGAACTGTAAGCAAGGCATGGCTGCCTCGGGTTGATTACAGGTAGATACTCTTAATAAGGACAAGTAAAAATCCAACTTTTAGCCAACTTTTCTTTGCTCTGGCTCGGGCCAAAATCTCTGTAATTTTCAGTTTTCAGCCCTGGGACACTACTGTATCACCTCTTCTTTCCTTTTATCACTAAACTAGGTAAGTCATACAGCTGAATGTATGTGCAAACATTTCTGTTTTGCACATATGCTGTACTGTACATATGTATATGAATTCACACAGAACCCCACGTGCAGAATATATTACATTTCTTATATATTATTACATATTTCCTTATTTTTAATTCTGGTTGAATCTCGGAGCCTGGAGGCCACCATTCTGCCACTTTCCTGCAAGCAATTTGTCAATTAATAGATGCAGTTAAGCCAGTGTCACTGAGAGGGTTAGTCACACAGAGCAATCCCGATGACTGCCAACACTGTCGTGTCATCTGACTTGTCTCATACAGGCCTCGGGGCTTCTCTCTTTTTAGAGAAAGAGCAAGGCAGGGAATAAAAGGAGCTGAACCCATACAGCTGAAAAGTCTCAGGTGTGGTGATGCACATTGATAGTGTGTACATAAATGCACAACCAGGCATATGCATCTGTTTAGAGCATATGGTTGGGACAAACCAAGCACAAAACTTTCTTGTGAACATATGTCATCTAAGGAGATTCTCCTTCAACCAGTATAATCCTCAGCATTCTGTGACAAAATCCTACTGGAGCCATAGAGGCTATGTGTGAGAGCAATGCACTGTATATCTCTTGATTGCATTAAAACAGTGCAGAGTGATCTCATCTGTTGACATATTGCTTTGATAATAATAATAATAATACCATGAAGACTGCTGTGTTTATCTGCTATCAATGAAAACAGTGAGTCATGTATATATCTCTGTTTATCATTTATTTGAAAGACAACACTTATAAAAAATTATGTTAATATAACTCTGAGCTTTCACAATTCACCCTGACAACCAAAGCTGTTTGTTTGTGTTAGGGTGATTTTCATTTTTAGATAGAAATGAATATAATTAGTTAGGGTTTTTATTATATAACATACATAAGTTTATATATTTTAACCTCACAGTTGTGTTTATGTTTATGTAGTTACATATCTACATATCACCCTATGTGTTCACTGAATCACTGGTCAGTATTTACTGTGTTAGCCAACTGGAGCACTGTTTAAAATCAAGGGGACTAGTTCACTAAAACACTAAAATTCATTAGATTTACAGCTTTAGCAAAGAGGGTCCACAGTTACTTTATTACCACCACCTGGCTAATAGGCCAGGGGAGTTATAGTTTACTGGGATTCTTTGAATAGTTGGAACAGAGATTAGATCTGAGCCAGGAAGAGGAAGCAACTGTTTCAGATGGCATTCTTTGCATGGCACGGTGTTTTGATTATTAGCATACACCGGATCATTGATATTATGTATCAGAATAGTTGAGCAGCACGCACCAGTTGGGAAGGTAAAGAGGAGAGTCTGACAATGCAGAAACACTATGGCTGTTAGTCAGTAATTTGGTTTATGATCAATAATCTGCTAACAGTTTTATTGTGAGGAGGCTGGTTCACTTTGTATCAAACATGCAGACAGCAACAAATACTGCAGCACTTTTGCACATTGCAAAATATTGAATGATAAATACAGACCATGCCAGTGTTGCTCAGTGGTCAGGTTGCACTTATAGCTCAACGGCTCCGCAGAGCCTGTGACAACTCTTCACCTCAGCTGACACATTTCAAAAAGTCATATGGTATATAACTAGAGCTAAAAATAGTGAGAGCTTTGTGTGGCTGCTGCAAATATGGAACAAGGTGTGGAGACAAAGACATTGTGTAGACCCCCCCAATACACCATACCACCTGTGAGATGGACATGTGCACTGAACCTGCTTTAAATGTGGATTATGATGCTTAGTTTCTAAACATACATTTTAACCTTTATGTGCAATCTGTTATACAGTTTATGTGGCCTTTTTTGCCCAAAGTACTTGTGAACAAACTCTAATATCATGCTGTATATACACACCATGTCTCCCTCTCCAGTGACACTTCAACAGCTTTGATGAACTCAGCTCTTTAACATCAGCACCAATTTGTCAGGGAAATTTTCACTTAATAAGGACTCCATCAATATATTTCTTTTAAGTGAAAAATATGCTGTGCAGCTACTGTACCCATTTTAATTCATAATTAATTTACCACACTGCTGAAGAATATTTGTTCATAAGAGTTTAACTGGGTGAAAGGTCGAGCCCTGTTTCATTGCACCCACTGGACTTCTGATCCGCTGGATGACTAAACTAAACAAACATATTAAATTCACACACAAGGACAGAACTTGTGCATGTGTTTTGCAGTGGCCTGAAAAAGATTATGCAAGATTTAACAAAACAAATTATACTCTGTGAGGAGGTAGTGCACCATCACTCTCTGACTTACGTAGTACAATAAACACCACCCTGTGCTGCTTGTACTGTACAACAAAACAAATGCTGGAATTATTTGTAGTAACCATGCCATCTGTTTACCTGGACATCTCCATGGTGTCCTTGGTGAGATAGACGATCCAGTAGACCAGGTTGAAGGCGCCAAACGAAAGGGGAAAGAGGATGCGGGAGTATTTGTCAATGATGCTAGTGCCAGTCAGGACATTGTTGGCTGGTACAGCTGAACCTTGTTGTAGGAAGGTATGTGCATTGACAGCAGAGTTGGGAAATGTTTTGGCAGGGCGGTCAAACAGCGGAGCAGAATTCATCCTCTTCTTCAGCACGCTACTGGCATCCACCTTGGAGAGGCAGAGAGAAAACATACAGAAATATAAGAGGACATTCACATTAAAGAGAATATTGTATGATGTGATATGATGGTGTTAGTAATGAAACTGGCCCTGTGCTGTACCCAGAGAGTCATAAAAGCATGATATTATATGTGCTAATGTTAAAACTGTTGTGGATATAATGACAAAATGGAGATATCCTTAATGGGTTTCAAAAATCTGTCTTGACATTGATGTCATATTTGCATAGCTCTATGTTGGTCAGGGAACGTGTGTCTACAGAGAACTGTCTATAGCAACGAGCACCACAGTAATTAAGCTTAACAAATGAAATCAGTGATGATTTTCCTTTTGACTGGATGTGACTTTATTCAATCTGTTCCATGAAGACTGTTGTAGCTGTAGGAAACACACAAGAGGTTCACAGTATATCGACACACAGTTATCACTACGTCTCATTGACTTTCAGTGTGAACTCAGCACATGCTTCCTGCTCCAGTACTTGTAAATCAGATACAGTACAGTATGTGTACAGAGCTAAAGGGAGTGTACATGTGGGAAATGGGTCAAGGAACACAGTGTTGCCTGTAGGTAGAGTTAGAGACAGAGAGACTGGAAGAGAGACCAAGCACTTTTTTAAAGCAAAGAAAACTGTATAAAATCTCTATCCTATTTCCATGGTATTCCTAAAACACAAGATCATCCTTCACCATGATAGCTGATAAGGACAGAATGCAACAGTGAGGGATGGAAGTGAAGCCAGGATGCTGCACTATGGTCAAAGAATTTAAAAATCATCCAGTTCTCTTCAGGTTTCTTTAGTGTGAGACATTTCTTAAAGTGATTACAGGAAAACCAACCTTATCAACACTTTACTGAGTTCAGTTGACTTAGGTGAGAATAAATCTAATGGATTGGGTTATGTTACATAAGAGGAGGATCCACTGCCTGCAAGAGGCAATGGGTGCAGTAAATCTAACAGCTGCATCCAGTGGTAAATTCACTCATCTCTGAATTGCAGTGTGTGCCCCTATCTGTTGGTTTTCTGTTGTAACTGGTGTCCAAGAAACCTCTTGTCTCTTTATCCACTGTTCTAGATTTCAACAGATCCACAGCAGTCCTTATGGGGACAAAAAGCAAGTCCACAAAATGTAAATAACTAGATTTAAAAGTGATGGCATGGTTTAAGGTTAGGTGTTAGGCAAGTAGTGTTCGTCCCCTGAAGTGATCGAAACACATGCTATGACAGATGAGAGAGAGATGAGACTACATTAACTGTGTGCTATTAATGCATCTGTCATACAGGTTCATCTCTGTGGGCGTTGATGGGTGTATATATGCTTGTGGATGAATATAAGCAGGTGGTAGAAGTGGGTGTCTGTATATAAATGTACTCTTTATATGAAAGTATTTGAAGCCAGGCAGTCACTATTTTGAATATCACCACTATGACTCTGTATATTAATTAGTTTAGGAAGTAGGAGAATAAAAATAATGGATATTAGTTGGAGTTAAAAATGCAAAGTACGCAGATCATCTTATTGTTACCCTCTTAATTGTGTCTGTCATGTTTATTCATGTATACTCACCACAAATTCTACAAGAATACCAAAAAGTTAGAAATCACAGACAAAATCAAGTACGTTTTACAGTATCCTCAAAATATTTGGCTCCATTCTTAACATACAGTGTACTGTGGAACTAGATTGTGGACTGACATTCAAGAGAACAGTCTGACTACATAACATGCTCTCCCACTTCCTGGTTATGTAAGTTTACTCTCCAACTTTATGAACTAAGGAAAACTAGCCTCTAGCTTGGTGTGACTTGCTCCAGAGGAAGCTATAAAGGAAAAACAATAAAGCTTTCAAAAATTTGGTTTGGCCATATAGTGATCCCCACTGGAACCTTGCACAGAATGATATAATGGTTGCCTGGGGTGAAATTAATGTTTAAAGCAGGTCTGTCTAACTTTTGTTGTGCAGCAGCAATAGTAGCCCCTGCTGCTCTCCAGTCAGTAGTGGCTCTTTCATTTCCCTTGACATGTTTGTTGTGGCCACCTTCCTTTTTGTGGTTTTTCCAACCTTCTTTCTATGTTGTATGGTGGCTGTCAAACTCTGAAGTGACTCACTTCCACCTCCGACTGCTATGGAGTGCATCACTGGTGTCTTTGCTTTTATTTCAGAGGCTTGTTGCTCGCGTAGACACATGATGTCAGTGTCTTGTACTGTAAAGCACTTTGAATTGCATTTCACTAGTTTGAAATGTGCTACATTATATAAAGAAAGTCTGATTGATTGATTGATTGATTGATTGACTGACTGACTGATGACAGTATCTCTTTACCAGCATATTTGATGTCACCTGACCACTTCAGGAAATTAAAAAGTGATAGGATTAAGGTGTATTTAGTACTTTTTTTACTTGCAAATCCAACTTTTGAGTTTTTATGATAAATAATTTACTTTTTTTTTCCATTTTACAGTCTCACTTGGCTGAGCTTGAAGATCATAACAGTCATTCAGCCTAATTATCAGGATGCTGGGACACCAGGACAAATCAGGATGCTTCTTGACCCAGGCGCTGATCGCCGGTCCTATAGCTACCAGCACCTGTGGCTATAAATAAAGTGTTGTTCTTTCTCTCTATCTCCCTCTTTTTTCCTTTATTTCCTCCTACGAATGTTTTATTTTCTGTGAATTTCCTGCACCACATACTGCACCACCTACTCACACACTAACAATGCACGCAGCACTTTTTATACACACTGGTAAACACCCCCTTCCCTTTTTATTTACAGCTGTATATTTGATTTATTAAATGGACCATTAAACTTGTGTTGTTATGAGGTTTTTTTTTTACTTTACAGTCATAACAGGTTGTAGTGTTTTAAATCGTGACTGGGGATGGCTAGTTCTATTGACACACCATTGTTGTTGTTGTTTGTTTTTTTTAATCATATTGTCTGTGTAATGAAGAGTCTTCCCTCCTACATATTTGGTGAAAGCAGTCATTTTCCATGATGCATCCATCCCACTCTCTCTTTCTCTGTGTATCTCTCACGCATACGCGCACATACAACACAAAAACAAACCACTCTGCCCTACACATCCATCTCTCCATCTTGCTCCACAAAATGGACTGGGCCAGCTTTCCCAGGGCCCCTTCCACTCCACTGAGGTGGCTGCCCTCTTCCTTGTGAGCCTGCCATGATCAGCTGGATAATCTATGGCTCTTAGTTCATCTGTACTGTAGCAACATTGTTCACAGGACCACTGGCTATCTCCTCATGTCACTCTCTGTGTTTATCACACATTTACAGGGTGGAATAATGGATTGGGAGAAAGGTATGGATGGATGATATACATACCCTAGATGGGTGGATGGATAAGGCATTGTATAGAGTGATGAGTGAACTGTGCAGAGGTGGATGGAGGGGGCAACTTTTTCTGCACATTATGGTGTGGATATGCATTCTTGTGTAGAAAGATGAGGACAAGGGTAGTGGATAAACTGGAGATTGTGAGGTTTCCAAATCAAATCAAATCAAATCAAATCAAATTTTATTTGTATAGCGCCAAATCACAACAAAGGTCATCTCAGGACACTTTACAAAGTAAGGTCTAGACCTTACTGTTATCAATATTATTACATAGGGAAAACCCAACAAATCAAATGTACTGTATTTGTGGAGAGCACATTTAAGCAAAAAGAGGGATGATCAAGAAATGTTTGTGTGTATGAGGGAGAGGGAGAGAAAGTATGTGTGTGCAGAGAGAAAAGAGTTCTCATGAAGTTCACAGCAGGAGGCTACAGAAGAAGCAGAAAAACGGGGATAATGTTACATGGTGCATTTTTGTGGGTGTGCATGAGTGGGAAGGAAGGATGAAGGAACTGAGGTATCGTATGTATATGAGATGTAAGCAAAAGTGTGTTTTTCTCCAGGATTAGGCAAAGGATGAAAGAGAGACTGTCCACTGTGAATTGTTTATATTGAACATACTGCAAACCTTCTAATCAATATGATTCCAATTTGCACTATAAAGGACATCGGTATATTGGAAAGTCTCTTTCAATTAAGAAGTGATGTGTAGTTTGAGTACAGTAACTGTTACATACAGAAGACTTATCTTAATCAGTCCCTTACCATGAGTTTTCTGATTTTAAACAGAGAACTGGTATTTGCTCAGTATGCTGTAACTCTAGACAGAATTATCTGAATTGATAGCAGGAAAGACAAAGTCAGATCAGTGTCATGTTTCCATCCTATTTGACCTCTCTGACTGAGCAACAAATTACCTGGCACATCTGTAATAATAACCCTGCATTTTCTTAATAAACTGTACCAAAGCCCCAAGTCTCATCACATTACAGTAGCCTGTTCAGTATTTGAGACCATTCACCTGCTCAAATGTACATTAACACTCGAGTCATTTATCAATGCATGCAACCCCAACAAGTTTGTAACAGTGAGGCAGACTTACTGCAGAAACCTCTCCATCATTCCCTGTGGTAGCAGCTGGAGCTGCAGCAGCAGCAGCTGCCGCCGCCTCCTGAGCTGCTGCCTTCATGGCAGCTGTCTTCCGCTGCTCCCGGTTGGCCTGCAGGGTGGAGAAGTAGTTGACGGCCGCAAATTCAATCAGGGCAGAAAAGACGAAGGCAAAGCAAACAGCAATGAACCAGTCCATGGCTGTGGCATAAGAAACTTTGGGGAGGGAGTGGCGGGCACTGATACTGAGCGTTGTCATTGTCAAGACTGTGGTGATACCTGCACACAGGGATGAGAAAGAAGTTAGGAACATGCTGATTGTGGATGATGATTATGGTACATTAGCACTTAAGTAGGAACAAAAAAAAAAAACTGCAGCATCTCTTTGAGAATTGCCATTTAAAGTCTCTTAGTAAAACATCAATGAAATGTTTGAAACCTTTATTTTTTTCTTTATACTTTACCAAAGATGACGTAAAGAGGTGTAGTTTATCAGATCGCAATATTGCAGAGCACATACAAAGCTAGTTCCTATGTCTTAACATGAACCATAGTGGATTACTGTCGTCCATGTCAGAAGCTATTGGTACTATTACAGAGTGATGTAAGGGTTGATCTTCTAAAATACTGGTGTATTTCTATTAGCTACTTACTGAAGAGACATTTAGATTTCCTGAAGACTCGCTTTGTGAATAAAATGAAAGGCAGTTCTGTTTATAAAGCACATTTTACACACTGAGACAAAAAAAAGAGCAAACAATGTATAGTTCGTGAGCTTGAAATATTGGTCACGATGTAGTGTCATGTGCCAGTTAGGTTCTTCAAAAAGGCTACATTTGAATTTTCATGTCTACTCTTTCACTGGAATGTCAGGGTAATGTGAGACATAATTACATAGAAACTGAAGCTTTGGAAAACGTGTTCTGTGTTGATAATGGTAGACAGTAGATATGATGGTACAGGCAATGTCAAAAAGCTAACTTTTATAGGATGATACACAAGATCAATTGTAAAGCTTGCACACAATGTTGGATAATTCCCAATGATTTAAACAGACTCTTGAAAAAAAATTCTTGTTTAAGATTACATATTAAGGTAATAAGCATTAGCTTGTTTATACTGTAGCACAACATAAAGTAACAAGTGTTCAACACAATTTTATGTAACAAATAATGAAAGAATGCTAATGCTTCATAGTGATTTTACGATTCTTTGACACATGGCAGCAGTTCTGATTCATGGCATAGAACTACAATACCTGGTCATGTGGCATTTGAGCCCAGTAAGGTTTGCCAAAGAAATCACTTCAGGGGATACTAATCCCTCTATAAGCAGACTAACCCATGCCCTCGCACTGGCACACCAATAAAAGAGACCAAATACCTGTAAATATTCTTGAGGAAGGCATCCAGTAAGATGACCAGGTAAATTCCACAAAACCTTTGCTAACATTTGTTCATTTTTAACACATTTTTCACAATACAAGCTATGGCTGACATGAGAGAAAGTGGATGTGGGCAAAGATGAAGATAACGGATAAAAAGAGAGATGTAGATAAATGTGTCAGTGGATAGGCGGCAAAGTGAAAGCAACTTTGTTTTTGATATCGTTCTCAGCTGAAGTGAGACTGCGCTGTCCTTAAAAAAGTCTGTCAAACATTTGTCTATATTTCTTTCCCTGAAACACAGACTGCCAGGATCCCTTCAACACAGCAGAGAAAACTACATAACAGAGTGTAGACTGAGGAGCTGAGGCCATTCATGAACTGTCTTGTTTACGTGACCTTTTGTGGACCACACAAAAAGTGAATTTCTGAGGCACTTCTATGTAATTCTATGAAAAAAGAACAATACATATCAAGTGCAGTTTTGCCATTAGAAAAACACCTCCTATTAATATTCAGTAGATCTGTCTTGCCCAAATTCAATCCTTATTAAGACAGATAAAGATTAGCATCTCCTTTAATGGTCCATTAACAAACTGCATATCTAATTCACTTTCATCAAACTAAAGCAAGAGGGGAAAAGAGCCACTGAACACTGATCCCCATGCTTTAACCAAATGTGTGCTGTAGTTGTGCAAATTTCATTAGCAGGCTGGGAAGTTATGTTGGATTTAAAACGCCTCATAATGTCTTAAAAGCACTGTCTGCACACCACTTAAGTCGTGAAAGGTAGCAACCTCCTCTGATAGACAACTAACATTGTTTCAAGCTCAAGCATAAGTTAAATGATTGCAGAGGCAGAGTGGGGACATGGGATGAAAGCCTGCCAGGTTGGGAGGGAGCGGTAAAGGAAAGAGAACTGAAAGGATGGAAAAAGTATAGGAGGGAGGGGGATGAAGTATAAAGAGATGATAGAAAGGAAATGCTTAGGGCATTTGCTTTCATAGAAAAAAGCAAAGTACAAATTAGGCCACACTCAATTAAGTCTGTGAGACTTGTGCTCAAGGGATTTTCAGCTTTTAAAGAGGCTGTTCAATCCAGTGTGCAACATTCTGTGGCCTCATATACTATCAGGGTGGAAATGTATCTCCTCTCTTCTCCCTCATATTCAGCTTTCTGTCTCATATGCACTATCTACAGCATTAAATGCACTCAGATAATGACTATGACTATAAATATGCAACAACATGCTGCAACTCCAAGTACTTCAAGAGCTCCAAGCAAGGCAATTTAAAGAAACAAACCATGTCACTGGTTATATATGCAGCTTGGTCTTTTATACATTCTATTTTTTTATTTAAATTACCTCTATGCATTGTGCACTGAGTGTCACAAAGAGCTGCCTTTTAACAATAGCCATTGGAGAGAATGAGCGGGTTTTTTATGCTATATCCAACGACGAGTGAGATCATTGAGTCGCCACAGGTGTGCTTTCCACATGGGGCTTCAACTTCCATGCTAACACTAATGATTGGAATCTATTCTTTGAAGAAGTGTGCAGGCTAGTGAGAGTGCTGGCTCCCTTCCAAAGACAAGTGCAGACCACAGAGTCATAATCTTCAAGGGCCAGCTTTAGATGCATCTTGGTGAACTCAAACATTAAGGAAATCCAAATTAAAAGGACTGAAATGTCTAAACACTTTTGCACAATTTCCCCATGTTTTTCTCTGCAC
>NW_018127922.1:479147-484485 GCF_001952655.1 Monopterus albus | reverse complement strand
TTCAGCGTCTCTCACCCTCTGCTCCTGAGGCTAAAGCTTGGTGGCAACTGTAGCATGATGTAATGTGAGCAAGCGGAACCTGTGAGTGCTCGGAGGAGAGCCAAGCAAACATCCTCCCCCTCGCTGCCCTTGCATGGCCAATTTCAGAAAGGACATTTATTCTCAATTAATTCAACTCAACAGTGGATGAGGAATAGACATAATGGAGAAACATTAAAATATACTGTGTCAGTCTTTATTCTCCTGCAGAGGGTTATATTTTAAGGACCAATCTGTGCAGGTTAAACCAGTCAGAGTGTAGTACAGTATATACTGTATTCCTGCTAAAAGTTTGCAGAGATAAAGTCACACTGGGGTCGAGCAGTGGGTGGTTCAGTCTGCATCAGTGTCACGTTTCACTTGAAAATTATGAAAACTGGCTTGAATTTATACAATGAATTTAAAGAAGTCTTACCAAACACGGTCCGAGCTGGAACTGATTCCTTATTAATCCAGAAAGAGACTTGAGCCAGGATGACAGTCATAATACAGGGAATGTAAGTCTGAATCAGGAAGAAGCCCATTTTCCTTTGGAGGTGGAAGTGGACAGTCATGATTACATATTCACCTGAAAGAGTAAGTGACAAAACATTTGTGTTTCTAATAATGACAAACCAGAAAGTAGTGCCTCATATAACATATTTCCAAAACTGTAGTGACACTGATGACGATTACTGTTTTTGTTAGACTTAAATAATAATAATCTCAGCACATACTGCACGTTGGACTGGATTCAGCGATGTTCTGAGCACATTTGTGAGAGTTGGTGCTCACCTGTATTGGATTGTAGCCTCTCGCTTGACACAGTCTGACCGATGAGGTCGTACTGAAGCAAACTGGATGATTCCTGTGGCACCTCGACAGAAGAAAGAGGACCTTTCTTCCATGTGTACACAATCTCACTCATGGGGTAAGCATCTGCACAGGATAGATGAAGAAACCTGTTAATACGCAGACATCCACCATTTGATAAACATCCATCTATCCATTTTCCAAACCGCTCAGTCCCAGACGGGGTCACGAGGGGCGGGAGCCAATCCCAGCCAGCTGCGGGCGAGACCATTTGATAAACACGTTTTTGTTTTTCTTTCAGTGATTCGGGGCACAAAATGCAAAGAAATTTTGACTGTGAGAAGATAACAAAGGAACAAAGATGTTCCTGCTTCCTGGTTTCTGGCTTTCAAATTTTACTTTAAGGTCTACACTCTCAAAAATAGTAAAGTATCAAATCAGAAGTACGGACCCATTTTTCAACTTGTCCTTATTCTAATTCTTACAATAATAAATCGCTCTAGCGTGGGTGGAACCACCCTCCCCTCTTGTATCCTGCACTTTCTTGCACCTCACCAGTGTCTGTTAATAAGTGAAGCTATGTGTTGTACATTACAGTAATGATGATATATATGGGCTGTAATATTAAGCGTGGCTGTTCTCCCTATGTTTTTCCTTTTTAAATACACAAAGTTATTAACACCTTAGTTCCCAACCTGTAGTTTTGTTCCCCATAGAAACTTCCCTCATTTTCTTTTCCACTAAAATGCCCAGTTGTTACTCCCTTGTTCCTCATGGTCTTCTCCTACTGTGCCTACATTTGAGTATCACCAAGTGTCAATAAATTGTGGGCTGTTATAAGTGTTTCTTTTTTACTGCACCACAGATGTTACTGCATGTGACATTCCAAGCTGAAGTCTTTGAATATGTCCTGTCAGTTATCAGTTACTCAGTGACAGCGATCATCTGAGAGTGACACCAGCTGTCAAACCAGCGAGGCTTCACAAAGAACAAACTCACAACTCCCAAACTTGAGCGGGCAGGCGTGGCCATCCATTGGGAAGTTCATCAGACGCATGGGGCACTCTGCATTTATAGTTAATCTGTCAGAGGGGAGAAGAGTTGAAAGGCATGTTGGATTTATATTTGATATACTGTTACTGGCTAAGAAATGACATCTGTTTCAAGCGGGGTCCAGCCACTGTGGTGCCATGCTGTACAATGGCTGATCTGAGTTACTTCCTCCACCACTGCTTTGTAGAGATTAATGCATAATGCTATTTCTTGATATATTTTTCCATTAGAATGTTTTATGTTGAAAAGAAAAATGTAATCATTGCAAAGGAAACTAAGCATACAAGTTCATTTCCAAAAGTATATACAATATGGATTAAAAAAGCTCCTAAAGTTAATCATGGATATTTTTAACGTACAGCTGATCCACTTATATTCTTTTTAAAAAGAAAATCTGTTTATGCACCATCAGTGACTCTAGGGGCTGTATTTTGTTCTAAGTATCTCCTTTTGGAACAAAACTGGAGTCATATTTGTTTGAATTGCTATCCAGGCTTGTTTTCAGTATCAGATGGCACATATCGTGTTTTTGGAATGACACCACTCATTTCTTTTCATGTGCATATTCTTGGATGCTTGTTTGTTTGATTTGCTTTCCCGGTTTGTGCTCTATTCCGGTCTTGGCTGGGTTTGGCGCTCACTGCCCAGCACTGTTACCTCATGGTGTAGAGGATAGTTCCGTTCTGCATGATGCGAAACAGCTTGTTGGGGGTGGTCATGTTGTGAGAGATCGACCTCTTGCCATTACGGAAAAATGTGTCCGGTGTCCAGATCTTGCTGACCATCAGGTTGTTGAGCCGCAGTATCTCAATGGGTCCCTCAAATTTCAGTCGTTTGTCAATCCATGTCTGACGAAAGAACACGTCCATGGTGTATTCCTGGACAAGGTTTAGAGTTCAAAGATACAGATTTATTTACTACTACTACCACTACCACTCCTACTTGTGGTCCTGCTTCTGCTCCTGCCGTTACTATCTCCACTACCCATAGAGAGAATGGCAGATGGGTTTGTGAGCTATGGTTTCATTGGAACCTGCTGGACAGAGCACTGGCAATGTGTCTGTGTGATTTTTTTTTATTATTTTTTTTTTTCCATTTCTGGACAGTTTCTACTAGTAATAACAATGTGAACTTATTTTATATATTTTGTGATTTCATGAAATTCAATTATTGTTTTTTTTTAAAGGAGTTCATATTTTAGATACTAACAAGTCCACGATAAAATTTAGACAAAACTGTATATTTTTTTCTTCAAAGTTATAAGGTTATATTATTGACTGTATTTATTGATTCTTATTTTTATGAACTACTGCGTCTGGAAATTAAGAAAATTAATTAAGTGATTAATGATTAACTAAATATGACCACCATACATTATAATTTTACAGTCAGTCCAGTCCTGCATGCTCTTTGATCAAATGCATGGCCTTGCAGCACCTGAATAGCCTTTAACATGTCTCTCTATAGAACTACAGCATATCACATGGCAGTTTTAAGTAGGCTTTAGGTGAAACAATATCTAAAGCCTTAACAGTGTAGAGTACAGCAGACATACAGTGTTTAGCCTATCCTATGACAGGAGTAGCCAGCCTATCCCATCCCAACATCAGCCACATCGCTCTGTCCCTCTCTGACAAGGGGATTAATATCCTAAGCTGCACTAATGACATCCTGCCCAAATGCTGGAATAAAGAAGCCTGAGGGAACCATGGCTTGAATTCTCAGAGTCGCAGGGATAACTATAGTGACTGCTGAAATGAAAGTGCTGGAACAAATGTATGTGTATGACAGATAGTTAAGTAGCCTATGTATAACATTCGAGTATTTCAGGAGTCAGTATTGTTTACATACCATCTCAACATCTGAAACGGGTCCAAAGCTGGTGACAAAGATGTCAGTCTTGACCTCTGTAACAGGACCTACAGTACAAGGATAAGGAGTTGCTTTGTACAGCCACAAACACACTTCTGGATCAGAAATGTTTATGGTTTTCAAAATATGAAGCTGCCAAAAGTAAAGTTACATTTAATGCTATATAGACCAGAACTGACATTGATAATCTAATTTGTTTAAAAAAAAAAAATAAACAAACAAAACCACTATGAAATCGACTCTAAGTTGATTCTAAAACTCATTTTCATGTCAGTGGTACTTTTTTCCATTGTTAAAAAAATATAAGAACAATTATATTTAATCATTACAACACAAAAGCTAAATGAAAATAGCTACAACTACTCGAGTAAAACTTTATTTTCTGAGAAAAGGAGCATCGACCCAATAATTTACGAAACAATATCATACAGAACACAATATGACACGGTTTTTAGCATACCTCCAAATCCAGGTCGCAGCCTGTTGTCATAGCCATCCAGTAATCTATCCAATATACGCGTGATGTTATCCAAATAACTCTCACTGTGCTGATTTCCCAAAACACCGCTTGCACTGTAACTAAAACACATATGCACCAATGGAAAAATATTTCGACCGACAATAAAACAGTTGCTAGTAGAGTTTTTCAAATGCGCGTCCATCCACAGTCTCTGGTTACCGTGTGTAAAAGTCTGAGAACATGCAGAGAAAGAGTTGTCATACTCACCAAGAGAGAAATAAACAAGTTAAAACGAAAGCCATGCCTCGCAAACACCGCACAACTAGAACTCCCTGCTCAACTTTTAAAATCAGCATATTTCCTCCTTTAACAGCATGCTTAAACGCGGGTCAGGTCTTCTTTTAGTTGCAAACCGTGCGAGGATGTCGCGCCAGTCCAGCACGACTTGACTTCCACCCTAGTGCGGTTGCGCCCGCCTCAGCGTGAATCGCTCAGCTGGAAAAACCTGAGGAGTTTTAAGAGAGTGAAGATGGTGGAAGAGGGGGACATTACCATTAATCGAACGAGGCATTTTAAAAGCAATGTACTGGTGTCGAGTGCATCTAGGATATGTCTAAGATGCTTCTGTTGGATGCAAATAGTAACGGTTTCTGTGGCTATTTGATTATGGTGAAAACAGCGATGGAGAGAAACGGAGAACGAGGACAGGGAAAAGTAGAGGAAGAAAACTTGCACAAATACACTGCTATCATATCAATGGACAGTATAACCAGTGACCTTTTCAGTACACGTATACACTTTGTGATGTAATTCTGCTATGCCTTCTCTGCCTTTGTGTTCTATGTGTATGTGCGTGTTGTCCACGCAAAGAGAGAAAACTGCGACTAAAGCATAATGATCTGTGATTCACATGGTGGTTGGATGGTTGAGTGGAGTGGGTGGTAGATACATTTAGTGCAAATTCAAACTCGCAATATCCATAGACCAAGAACAAGCTGAAAATACCACAGTCAAAGTCAGTTTACCTTACTGGGCTGACACGAGTTTTTCTCTGTTGCACAAACACAGTTCAAGACAATGCACCATTTTCACTGGTGTTCATTAAAGTTAAGCCTGCAGTAG
>NW_018127922.1:478856-479079 GCF_001952655.1 Monopterus albus | reverse complement strand
CCTAACCTGACCTTTAAAGTGAAAAAGCCCCTAAATTTCAGTAAAAAAAAAAAATCAAAGATTCAATGTTTTCTGACATTCCACATTTAGCAAGTGTCTTTTCCCTGTTATGTCTCCCTTAATCAAAAACTAAAATGTTTTCAGCACAACATTATTTTTTCATTATAAGTGGCATCATAGTCATGTTATCATTAATTCATGTGAGGGGGGGGGGGGGCGATAA
>NW_018127922.1:469410-478836 GCF_001952655.1 Monopterus albus | reverse complement strand
AGGATATTCTTCAGACAGCATTAAATGTGGAAACGGATTACACAACATAATCCCTCAACTCTGGTCTCTTTTGTACTCATAACAAAAGTTATGTAATGATCTCAAAACATGATTTGAATCATATGCAAACAACAGTGGATCACTTTCAGATCAAGTGCATCTAGTGTTTTTCTGTCCAAAGAAGACTAGACATTAATCTTCATTCAAAACCTCTGGTTAGCACCAGTAGATTTAGATCTATCTATATAGTCATAGTAAAAATTACTAGGCTCAGTAGGATTTCAAGTTTACATACTGTAAGACAAGTGGAATTTGTGTCTTTACACATTCCACACAAACAGAGAGCCTATGCATTCTTCAGATAAGTCACAGCAAAACAGTTGCTCTTGGTACAACACTACAGAGCTATGGCATCTCTTTCAGGGACAGAAAACACACTTGTAACCTTGCTGAGTGAATTGCAGATCTTACTAAACATCTTTTTTATATTTTCTTTCTCTGTGTCCTCTACAAACCATCAACCAAGAGCTGTAGTGGTAAAAGAAATAGAGTACCAGTAGTAGGAGTAGAAGTGGCAGGTGCAGCATTAATTTATTTAACAGGAGTATTGTGGGAATAACAGCAAGAATAGTAGGAGTAGTAGACACATAGTAGCAGCAGTAGCAATAGTATGAGAAGTAGAAGCAGCAGTAGTACAAATACAAATTAAAGTATAGTATCAGAAGCACTTGTAGATGCAATTGTTAATATCATGTGTGAACATACTGCTGTCTCAGTTCCTCTGTTGGCTTGCCAATAGACAAAGTCACCTGATCCTAATGCTATGATCATCTTAATCCTAGAAACCGTGAGGTCAACTCATTTAATGGCACTAGCTGAGGTTGTGGATGAACAAGCAACTAAAGGCCACATGCGTGGTGTATACACACACGACACAGACAATGGCCATTACTCTTTAATCCACCTTCGTAGCTTGTTGTTTTAATATCATACACTGCACACAAACACACCCACATTGCACAGATGATATTAAACTGTACTTTCTGGCCAAGCCACCCATTACAGAGGTCTATTTAGTATTCATACAAGGCTGACACAGGACAATACTGAAGTCATAGTTGACAGTGAGTTGGGTCTGCAGACAGACAATATTGTTTAGATTAAAGACGATTGCCATGGCCTATATCAGAATCCCATGTATGCAATTACATGTCTGTTCATATATATATATATATCTATGTCATGTCTTCCCGGTTATCCACCTGATTTCCTGTCAGTATTTTCCTAAATATAGAGGCTTGCTGGCTGATTAATTGTCTGAGTGGCTGACTAAATGGCCAATTGATAGGATTTGCTGAGTAGCTAGATGCATTTCCTAAATGGCTGGATGACTGACTTATGGACAGCTTTTTAATGTAATGTCTATCTTCCTGGCTAGAACACTGTCTTCCTGGATGCCAAGCCTTAAAGCAAGGATGCTCTGTCAGTCACCCAGCCACACATTTTTAATAACTGCTGCACAGAGAGTACAGAAGCAGATGGCCAGACTGGCTAAATTGGGAGCTATGAAAATGCTGATGATTATAACACATATTAATCCTACAACCTGAAATTCAATAGAGATAACAGTCCACTCAGGTTGATTCTTTTACCAGTCTTACTCATTATTGTGCCACAGACAACATCTTTTGACATCTCATTCTCTGTTTTGTCTGGCCCAATTCATACCTCCTCTGTAAACAGTCATTAGGCTTCAAAGACCAGGTCAAGTAAAGAGTTTTAAATAATGGGAAGCCATTATATCTAATAGACAATGTTGCCACAAAATACAATTACTGAACCATTCATTAGCTTTAACGTCTGAACTGAGATGAGAAAGGCTCAGTGATTATGATGGATTGCAATGAGGTATGCTTCATTCCATGAGAACAATACACCTCATATGCCAGAGTGGGTAGCAATTCAATTATGCCAGTTTAGGAAGTACAACTACTTTGGGAAGATAAGGGAACATACTTCGAAATCCAGCATGTTTTTGATGAAGAAAAAAGCCTTCAATGGGAGTTTGTTAATTGGTTCATTATTCAGCAAAATAGGATTTAATTAAACATGCCATGATATGTGCTCTGTATTTGATTCCCCATAACACATAGTGCAGCCTCTCAAGCAGCTGGGTGCAGAGCCAGCAGATTATTGCAAGAAACTTTTCAAACCTCACTGGCTTTATTGAGGGATGGGGAACACAGACAGAACCAGAGTTGGAGGGTGTAGTTAAGCTGTATGCTTAGTGCTGTTTTTCACATTTTTCTTTGGAAAACAGGCGCTTCCTGACAAAAAAAGAGCATCATATGAGATGGGAAATTAAATCTACAGAGACAGAGAACAAAGAAAGGCAGAGATAAGAAGAAAAACCACATGAAAACCTCTTGTGCTCAAGACATGAATATTTTGAATGCGTTACATATTTTGTTCAGTACCATGGACAGTTCTACCAGTCAAACTATCTTTATTACACTGAAGTGGCTATACACAATGACAATTCAAAGTCACAGCATGTTAGTACACTGTACTTCACAGTAGCTCTTACGCAGCATTTCATTGCTTGTTATTACCCCCTAAAAAGTGCCGTGCCTTTACTCGTTTCTGGCCACACCACAGTGCTTCTATAAATACACAATATCTCCCACGTGAGATGTACCCACTGTACTTCATAAGTCTCACCATGTGGTATCTATGGTAACCGCTTACAGTAGGAGAATCTCAGCATGTGTGTGTGTGTTTTCTAGTCTATTAAGAACTAAATGCTTTCACAAGATTAGAAAGGTGAGGAATTTCTGGTCATTGTTTCTAAAAGGGACTTGAATATGGTCACAACATAGTTTTAGGATAAAGTTTTGGTTTGTGTAAGTTAGCTAGTGTGTAGTGCTCAGAAAGATTAAGAGAAAGGATTTGAATTTAGGGTTTTTTTAGGGGTTAGGGTTACATAGTGATACAAACTCTAAAGTTACTGTAGGCTTGAGAAAGGAAATGTAAATGCGCTGGTTAGAGGTTATATTTTCTGCACACGGGTTAATGATTGGATGAACATACTGTGTGTGTAACTGTATCTGTACTCTTAACCTAATCACATAAGACCCACATTACAGTAAACTTTGTGGTTTGAGAACTTTTTTGGTCTGGCTTTAAGTGTTTTCCTCTCTCTCAACCCTTACAGCCACACATACTGCACTCAACAGTGCACACCAACAGCAGTTCTTTAAAATCTCTTCTCCTTAGGCATGATGTGCTGCACCACCTCCAGTGGATTCAACATCTCCACTGCAGTTTCCATGGAGACTGAACCATATCATAGCAAGATAAAAAAAAGTTGATTTTGAGAAACAGTTGTCCTCTTGGTTGACCTCTTGCCTGACTGCAGTTAAAAGCTTTACAGTACAGTGAACTGTGTTGGACAGGTGCCAGCAGCCTGCAGTACAAAGAGAGGGAATTAAATTGGTCTGAAAAAAAAAAATCAATTCAATAAACTTTATTGTCACAAGATTAGCATTTGCTATTGGAATGTAAATGTTATGTATATAGTGATTGATTTTTGTCCAGAAGACACAAAATTTGCACAAACCCACAACACAGAGACAAACAGTACACATACAGTATATGTATTTGCACATGCAGAGGACATATGAACATACACAAATTTATTACATACTTAAAAGGAGCTGATGAAAAAGAAAAGTTTCCATTTCTATGACAACCAGTCCCATTATTACTGCAAGACAGATTTAAAAAAAAAAGAAAACTTTTTTACTGCCTCAGCTGACCTGTAAACTACAGACTAGCAGCACAAAACTCTCCTCAGTGAAATACAAAGAAGACAAAAGCACATTTTCCTCTATCACTGTTAAAGTCAAAACAGTCACTTCTAAGAAACTGAGCCAGTATGAAAGACTATTTCATTCTTTATTATAGTTAATGATGTTTCTAAACAAGGTTATCTGTAATGGCCACAATGACCATTTCACAAAATCATACTCACTCTGAAATCTGAAACCCAACCTCAAAGCTACATGTATGTGGATAAAAAAGTGTACACTCAGACCCACATATACATAGTACAGACCAAATAATTAACTACCAGAATGTGCTGGAAAGAAGCCAAGCAACCTTTGAGTTACAGTAAACTCTCTGTTCTTTTACCACACATTATTTAAAGAATGCATAAATCATTTAGCTGGTGGTAAATTAGTACTGACATTCTCAAACATTGCCATGCATATGATGTTCCTCCTTCAGCAGATGTGAGACAAGAGAGTTACAGTAGTATACAGTCTTTATTGTTACCGCTTTTAGTTATGGAAAAAGAGTCAATGTCAAGTTAAAGTCAACGGGTTCTTGGCTAATTCTGCAGAGTTGTCTTCAAACTGAGGCAATCCGATTAAGCTCAACAGCTGGTTGTTTGCCAAGGGTGCAGTGGATTACATACAGGCACTGGTAAACTTTAAGTAAAAAAAAAAAATCTGGATACTCCGGCTTCCTCCCGTAGTCCAAAGACATGCAGCTTAGGTTGACTGGTGACTCTAAATTGCCTGTAGGAGTGGGTGTGAGTGTGTGTGGTTGTCTTTCTCTAAGTGTCAGCCCTGTCATGGACTGGTGACCTGTCCAGGGTGTATTCTGCCTCTTGCCCATTGTCAGCTTGGATTGGCTCCAGCTCCCTGTGACCCTATTCAGGATGAACGGTATAGATAATGAATGGATAATTACTCACTAATGCATGATTGGACTGTTTTCTGGGTTTACGCTTGAAGATAGGAAAAGAGATTTTAACCATATTTGCAGCAAATGGTTTGAGAGTACATATCAGTTTTGAACTGCCTATATAGCATGTGTTCTATAAGAGTAAGTCTTCATTATATAAATAGCTGATATCCCATATTGCAACTAAAGTGCCAAGTTGAAGAACCGAGAGAGTCTGACTCACTATGTTGCAGCAGGTCTTGATCTTTATGGCAGGGTAGAACAGTGACACTAGAGGCCAACTGCTGTGTCATCATCCTGTGTCACTGTCTAAATCATTAGTTCTCGTGCCAAGACACCAAAAGAGGGGCTTTTGGCAGATGCCATCAAATAATCCACCTATCCTTCCCTCCATCATTCCCTCCATCTTTCCACTTATTCCAACTGTGGCTAAAGCTGACACTCACCCTGGACTCCTGTCAGTAGTTCTGGCAGTGATGACCAACGTCTGTCATGAATAGAGTGAAAGAGTGAGTGAGAGTGTATGGAGGTAGGCAAGGAGTTTGCCACCTATCTGCTGTTTTGTGTGAGTTAGGCAGTGAAGGACAGTGCAACCATCGAGGTAGCAGGTGTCACCTCTAGAGTGAGGGTAATGAGGCATAAAGGGTGGATGATGGACTTTGTTTGTTCTGCTTATCTACACTTCAGAAACCATCACCATGACAATTTTTCCTGGAACAGGTGGATATCCAAGCCTCCATGGAAAACCTGCTATTTAAAAAAAATCTCCAGGACCATTTCAAAGCAATGTTGATGGGCTGTTATAGTGATGGATGGAGTGCAACTACTGTACATAACATAGTAGACTACAGATCTGTGCAGTATGGTAACAAAATCATGAATGTAATTGCTCATCAGTGTGTCAGACCATGTCTGCTCTTGGTGCAGGGGACAAAAGTGTGATGATGGTATCCAGATTATTCAGGCAAACACTGATTAGTGTTTTTGATTCTCACTGATATAATCACACTTGGATGAGATGGGAAAACATTACTATCACATCACTACTTAAAAATAATCTCATCATTCAAAGTAATTATTTTTCTACAGTACATAAGTCATGTGTTAGAGATTATATTACAACTAGGGGAGTGTATGTACAGTACATAATTAGTTGTACTAAGAAATTATCAGCCTTTTATGTTGAGTGGCAGAATCCTACATGAACACAACCGTTACCGTCATTTTTGTCTTACTCCTAAATCAATTGGTTTTGATCATCTAGCTAAAGTAAAGAGTTGGCTTGCATACAACTATATCTGTTGCACCATTCAATATTTTTTTACATTCTGTTATCTCCAGCAAATACCTTTGTGAGTGCAGTGCTAGGATAATTGATAGAACTGGTCATGTAAATAAAGCCCAGCTTGTAGCAAATTGTAGTTCCTCTTCACATAATTACAATTTTGAAGTCTAGCTGCATATGTTTTGCATTCCACAGCAATTGTTTGAAATGTATAGTTACCTTTTACATGTCAGTTAGTTAGTTGAATAAAATCACTTGCTGTCACTTGCTACAGAGCATATTTACATGGTCAGTGCAACTGTGACAAGGATCTAAATATGTCCATCACTGCATGACTGCAATGATGAGGCTGGATGTTTTTCCTGTCCAGGAATTTATTTATTTATTTATTTGGCTTCTCTCTTTTCTCTTTTTGTGTCACTGACCTAAATACTTACCTTTTCAATAACTACACCATCATTTAAATGTGCCTTCCACAGGCCAGTAATAGAGCTCTCCTGCTGGGTTAAGGATGTCTAATCAACAATGTCAATGCAGTAATTGCAGTACACATACAAGAGAAATACTGAGAGGTGTTTTAATTACAGAGAGAGGTGCAGTGCAATTTTTCATCTTTGGCAGACAAATTATGTGTGTGATTATTCTGTTGCTGTTTGTATTGTTTTTACATTTTTGATGTGACAGCCAATGTGGCTTTAGGGGCTCTTTTTAACCAAATACTTGATAGATAGATAGATAGATAGATAGATAGATAGATGAGTATGGTCATTTCAAAGACACAGTCACATGCACACAGTTGCCAGTGTATTTTGGCCATGCACTTTGGCATACAGCCACTCCAGCTCTGCGGGGCTGGATGGATATCAGACAGTCAATCCATAGGAGGTATTACCTACTGAGAACAGACCAGGTGCAGACTCCACAGTAAGACCACAAACTGCTGAGGTTTATTAAGAACTTGCATAGTAATCCATCCTTTTACCTTACCACCTGCTCTCTGGACATGCCTTAAATGCATAAAAAATAAAAGCTGATTGCACTGTCATTATTGTGGTGAGGCTTTACAATGGCTTCAACAAGATTTAACTGTGGAAACATTCATGAATGAGATGTGGTGGGTAGAGATATAATTATAGGATTATTATAAATGAACGAGTTCCTATAATTGTTTTTTAAACATGTATAATTATAAGAGATGAATTAAAACCTTTTCTCAGTGTCTCAAAAACTATAACTCTTTGACCACCAAAAGAATAAAAGACTACTCTGTGCTTCCTAGGACTTCTTATCAAACCATCGATTTACTTAGAATCATGTATTATTATTATTATTCCCAACTAAAAAGTGTGTGACACAGTTTGCCAGTTTTTGAGTTTTTTCATCATATTGTTTATTGTAAAAACACAAGTCAGTGTCATGGCAGATGATGGACTGATATGTGTTATCTGTGTACTCAGGCGTACACATGCACAGCTAGTGACTTCTTCAAATATGGTCATTTTCTATTATCTAGCCATGATGCAAACAAAGAAACAACTGTTTACTGAAATGAAAAAACATAAATGGCCTTTTTATACAGACATTGTGGACATACTGTTTTATTCACTAGTTCAAGACAAACTAAATACTGCAGTGGCCAGATTGCATGGTGTATGACTGAGGGGCTCAGAAAGGCAGCCATTATGTTCCTCCTAGTGTAAAGATGCAGAAAGACATAGATGGAAAGCTACAATCCTTTTGGGAATATTAAACTTTGCAGTAAATCGGGGATTAAGGACAGCAGAGCAGGCCAAAATATTTGTTTGTTTGCCTCAGTGCTATTTTCATTCCCCCACTGACATTGAAGGTTGACAATATAACTCAGTCCTGTTTTTTTTAATACACACAATATTGTGATTGTTAAAGTGCTCTATGGTTCCATCATCTCTTTTCTGGATACTCCCTTGCTGTAGTTAACCTGCCTGACAATTCAGGCTTGAAGACAGTCTGTGTTTCTGAGCTGCCAATCTGATATTTGTCTCTCAGCAGTTTTATATCAGTCCTCTGTAGATAAAATAACAGTTTGTATACCAGTGGGAACAGAATTAAAGCACCGATTACTACCCAGGTCAATTTGTATTTAATTTCACTTTTAAATTATTCACATTTTACAGTGAGTTGTAATCACAGTGCCCCCATCAGGTCAAATTTGGTGATTTTGCAAACTAATCTATAAAACCTCACCATTAGTATGTGTACTAATTTTTACATATGCTTTTACAGAGCATTTAGTGTCTTCCTGGTAGGATGAATACTGTTCCCCCTCATCTCTCACTATGGGACTCCTACTCCTGCTGTAGCATCCGCCTCTGATCCCATCATATCCATGACGATTCTCATTCAAGTTCACACAGTAGTGCACATCACGCTTACCAGTGCATGGAGCCACAAACGTGCGTGGCTGTAAAAGATGTGTTGAGTGTAGGCTTGCATACTGGTCTGCTCTCTGCATCCCGCATACAACCCCGAAGCAGCGCACTGGCACTGCGCCTCTCGGAGTATTAAGCCACACTTCCCTTTCGTCAGAGGCCTGAATGGGTGGAAATCAATGAGTGAGCAACTGTTAGTACAGGAACACATATAAAGCAACCACCCTTTGTATGTGGAGGGACTTTGAGCACAATGAACAGAGTCAGAGTGGTGGTCACTAAATTCAGCACCATGGACAGTCAGAGAGTGATGATCACTGAGGCCACTAAATTCAGCACCATAGACAGAGTCAGAGAGTGGTGATCACTGAAGTCACTAAATTCAGCACCATGGACAGAGTCAGTAGCTGATCCGCTAATAGTGATTCTAGTGATCAAAGGGTGATTCTGTCCTCCTAAATTCAGCACCATGGAGTGGTGATCACTGAAGTCACTAAATTCAGCACCATGGACAGAGTCAGAGAGTGGTGATCACTGAAGTCACTAAATTCAGCACCATGGACAGAGCCAGAGAGTGGTGATCACTGAATTCACTAAATTCAGCACCATGGACAGTGTCATTGACTGGTGATCACTAAAGTAAATGACATCGTGGATCATCAAAAACAGAAGTACATCGCGCTGATGAACCAACAGCAGGAAAGTTTCAAAGCTTTTGTGCAATTAATTATGGAGACAAACAACAAGAGATTCGACAACATGACCAGAGAAATACAGGAGATAAAAACGAGTTTGCAGTTTACCCAGCGAGAGGTGGATGTGATTAAAGTTGCCATGGGTGAACAGAAAACACAAACCAAGAAAACGAGGGATGATGTCTACAAAACGTGTGAGAGTTTAATAACTATAACAGACAAAATGGGGCATCTGGAAGCACAGTCCAAGCGAAAAAACTTGATCTTTGAGGGAATCAAGGAGACA